>NC_057919.1:30567346-30759092 GCF_018873765.1 Telopea speciosissima | reverse complement strand
TGCACATTTATGTGTGAAATCTTAGGAGCCATAGAGCATGCATTTTTATACTTGGAACGGAGCTACTCGGGAGGTTTTTGTTTGTGTTTTCAAGTTTTAGGTGAATTCTTGTAAAAATGGAGCAAATGATGCGAATGAAACATTTTTATGCTATTTAGTGGTGTTTGGCAGTAGCCGGAAGCATCCAGGAGTCGAGAAAATCAAGTTTGGATTGAGCACTGAAAGAATCAAGCCAATTAGTAAAATTTGAACTTGATTACAGTGGGCCCCTTAGCATAATTTTGAGGTGTTAATAGTATGGATGTGTAGCCCATCGAGTCAGCTTCGCAACGGTTCAAACAGCACTTGATTCCGAGTTGAAACGAAGAAGTTATGGCCATTTTCGTAACGACACGCGAAAATGGCATACAGGGGTTTGTTTGTAATTATCAAAAATCGACCGGGGACAAAGTAAAGCGGAAGTTCGGATTCAAGGGGCTTTAGCAAAATTATCAGAAGTTATCTTTCCTGTTAGCCGAAAGATTCCATTTGGAAGGCTCTGGAGCAGTCCAACTTCAGCTTAAGATATCTTGGACTCCCGAACTCCAAATTGGACGAAATTTGGGTCTATTTTGGGTGATTTTTTGCAAGGATGCAACTGTGAGGCCTATATAAGTATCCCATGCTCCAAGTTTTTTTAAGGACAGAATGGGTATTTTATTTAATGTGAGTGGAATCCTAGTCATCACCCTTATTCTCTCTCTCCTCCAACTTTTCAAGGGCACTTTTGGAATTGTACTATGGATAGATTTCTTGTGAAAAATATTCTCTCATCCATGGAAAGTTGAAAAGTCAAAGATGCCTTGATCTCTCATTGCTTGGAGAAGACTCCTACAAAGAAAAGGAAGCACAAGAACAGAATTAGAAAGTTACTTTTTTGAAAAATAGAAGGTTTATGTAGCTAGGATATTTATCTCTCTTAGTTTCTATTTTTTCTCTTTTTTCTTGGGATTCAAGCTTTTTGTAAAGGAAGGAGAAGGAAATATTTCTCCTCTTCTCTCTTCTCCCTTCTCCTCTCCTTCTCCCTATAAATACCCCTTGCCCTTTGGGTTGTAACTAGTTAGTTTTTAGTTCAGTTTTTAGTTAGTTTCTAATTCAATTTTGATTTAGTTTTTAATGTAATTTTTAGTTCAATTCATTAGTGAAATTTCTCTCTTCTTCTTCTAATTTTTGGCTTTATAAGTTTCTAGTTTGATTTATGAGCTTAGTTTAATAGTTGTAATAGGTTTAATTCATGCTTTAATTTCAATTTATGTCTTCAATATGTTTGTAATCCTTTAATTCTAGTTTAGTTTTAAAGCTTTCGAGTCTAGGTTTCTAATCCTTGTGAGAAGAATTAGAGACTTGGAAGAGGAAGCCATATAAAGATTATTCAAGTGTTCAAGCTTCTTCAACTACATTCATGCAAGGCTTAATTCATTCATGCACTTTCAACTTTGGTAGAAGGGAGTATTAGTTCTTAATTAATTTTATTTTTGTTGTCTTCTTCTTCTTAATTTTTCTAGTTTCTAATTTCTTCTTCTTATTCTCTACCTCTTTCTTCTTCTATTAGTTTTATTTTATTAGTATTCTCATCTCCATTAATCCCTCCATTCTATTAGGAATTTTCATTCTCCATTATTTATATTTTCATTCTCATTCTCTACCTTTCTAATTTAATCATGCTTTTAGGATTTTATTTTTTAGTTACTATTATCATTATGCATTATGGTAGGATTTTAATTTAATTATTTTTATTTTAATTTCAGATTTGGTAGCACCATTTCAAGTGTGAGAAGCAAGCAATTTCAATCCGGTTCAAGCACCTTCGGGTATTACATCTCTAATCTCTTAGTCTCATTCTCCCTGTCTAATCTCTTTCTTTTATTTTTTTTTATGTGGTTGTGGTGTGTGGTTACGATTTATTCCTTCCAATCCGCGTTAGTATTGATAGGTTAGATGCTTGTGTGTTAGGACGTCAATTCAATTCGCTAGATGCTTGTGAGTTAGGATGCATTAATTTAATTATCATTAGTTTAGTTCAACACTTTAATTTGATTCACTTTGCATTGCTTTTAAGTGAGTAAAATAGAGTGGCGTACACTCCTTGAGTTCTACCCGTAGCTACGATTGATCCGTACACTTGCGGTTATTATTTCTTGCAAACAAGTTTTTGGCGCCGTTGTTGGGGAGATTATAGTCCACTTTATTTTTCTTATTTTTAAGTAATTTGGAGTGCTTTATTTTCTTTTCTTCTAAAAAAAAAAAAAAAAACCTCATCTTGTTTCTCTTCTATTTCAAAGACTGTGTGCCCAATCTAAAATTCTTCATATGCCCAAACCCAACCTATCATGGTGTCCCTCATAGGATTTAGTTACCTATGATGCTACATCTTGACTTGGTTGGGTGGATTAGCATGTGACCTATCTTTGGAGGTAACCAACTTTGATAACAGGAAAGCGACATAGTGAATGCTTTTGTTGTTAGTGATTTTTTCTAGTCCTTTTATTTTTCTTTAAATTCAAAAAAAAAAAAAAAAAAAAATTTTGATTTAGGGAGACCTCAATTTTGGATAGGTGGTTAGTAAGCATGTTTGGAATAATGGGAGATATACTTCCACCTATGACTTTTGGGGAAAGGTTTAACCAGGCTAGGGCGGCCAAAAGTAGAGAGTTAGAGAACAACTTTGCACCACCCCAGTACAATTTTGTTCCCCAACCCAACTATGGGCTTTCAGGAAATTTTGATTGGTCACATCCCCAGACTATCCATGATATAGAAGGATACCCTAATCTTTATGGAGGTAGCTATGGTGATGAGAATGTGAGTCCTCTATTTCAGTACAATTCTTTTGGCACTTACAATCAGGGGTGGAGTGATCATCCTAATTTCTCATGGGATCAATGGAATAACCAAGCTGGATCACCCAATTTCTAATATCATGGTCAGTTTGGTCCTCCAATGCCCAACCCTCCACCTCTCCTTGCACCGTATCAACAACCACCTGATAGAATAAGTGAGCTTGAGAAGACTGTTGACCTTTTCATAGAAAGTAATAATAACATGGAGAAGCAACTCTCTCAACTGATCACCATGATGCAGGAGGAGGAAAAGGGTAAATCACCTAGTCAGCTTGAACCTAATCTATGTTATCAGATTCCAGTTCAGAATGAGCCGCCCCATCCCCAGTTTAATGATGTTGAAATTCCACCACCCCAGTTTGACGTTAATGAGAGTAAACCCCAACACAATGATTTTCAAGATGATTTATTTGTTGAGATTGAGTTTCTTGAAGATATTAGTGAAGCAAAGTTTGATGAGCCACCTGGGGAAGTACAACTTTTGCCTGGAATTTTTTATTTTAGTGAGCCTAGTGTTTCTACTGATTTAGAATCAGATTTTCATGATAGCATAGAAACCCAGAAAATTCGATCTCCCCCTCTCCCTTTGGAAAACCCAGATGATTGTCATTTTGAGGATTGTTTTATCTCGTATGTTGATTTGTCCAAACCTCCTAGGTTTGATGATTTTATTGAGGAGGACAATGTTAGTCATGATGCACTTCAAGCATATTATCGTGATCTTTATTTGGAAAACCAAGTTATGCAAAGGGCGGATAGTTTTATTGCTAGGATTGATTTGAGTAAACCTCCCATTTTTTATGATTATCTTGACGAGGTTACTGATATTCATGATCCTTTTGATGCTTACTGTGATCCATTCCTGGTTGGTTTTTGCGATAATGACATGCATTATGTATTGACCATGCGAGGGAATGGAAGGATTTATGGCCTGAATTTTAATGCTTTCATTTTCCACTGTCCCATGAGGACAGATTTTCTGGTTGGGTATTTCTCATTTGTGCTTAACTTCCATATTATTTCTCGTTTTACTAAAATTCATGGTCGAGTATTTTCTGATTCTGAAGCTCTTTCTACATTTATCGGCCATGGATTGAGATTTCTGTTGCTGCCCCTAGTACTTTTTGTCAAGCTTATGGCTCTCCATGATCCTCTTTGTTGATCATATCTGGTAAGCCCGCTTCATCTCCTCCCTTGTCCTTATTCTTTATTTTTTGCATGCATTGAGAACATTACATGAATCAAGTGTGGGGGGGTGTTGGGCTTAATTGGTGAATTTTGATTGTGGCGGTAGTTTGATTTTGTGCATATATTTCTTTGAGTGCAAAGTGACAGAGAGAGGGAATTAGGTGTCCTAGCATGCGAAATAATAAAGAAATCCCTTTTCAAGGACGGTAATGGGTATGTATCCGGTGAGAGGGCCTGAGTTGGAAAATATGAGTGTTATTTCATTTTATGGCTAGATTCTTCTATGTGTTTTATGGCCCCTTTGATCTTTTGGCTAGTAGTTGAGACCAATTTGTTTGTGGCAAGGCAAGGCAAGGCATGAAAGTGAAAGTGAATGAAAAAAAAGAAAAAAAGAAACAGAAAGGAAAGTGGAATTCCTTGGAACTAGATAGGGCACTATTGCCTCAGGAAGCAGGGTGACTTGTTCGAAATTCCTTGGAAGGAAACTCAAAAAAAAACTCCTACATCAATGTCTCAATGTCTTATGGATACATGTAAAAAGCGAAGCTACCAAGTACTTGGGTGTCTGGTGTATGCTCCATCATGTCATTCAGAGAACAGTAGTGGAGCAGAAATAGAGTTTACTGTTGTGAAAGAAAAGCTTTTGCCTTAATGCCTGAAAAGAAAGTATGGTCAAAAATACTCAAAGCCTAAGTCTTTGGTTCCATCGATGCTATGAGTGGTTTACCTGAAGGTGAGTAGTGTTCAGAAAATATGAGGAGATCCCTTAATCTTGATGCATGCTTGTTACTTAAATTGATATAGGGTGATAAAATTCAAGTGTGGGGGAATCTTTGGCTCCTTGATCTTTAGTTGAGCACTTTTAGAGCTTGTGTGCACTATCCTACTTATTGCCATGATTAAAATTTGTCGTATTTTTTTTACTTATTGAATTTTGGGTGTACATTCACTGCAAACACCCACAAGACTAAACTCGTCCACTAGGGGTAACCTAGGGGTTCAAAGGCTTGTTGCACATGCTAAGTGCAACCGTGATTCCTACGAAAGTGAGTTAAGATTTTCTGCATTCTAGATTAGTTTTTTTGTTTACTTGAGGACAACCAAAGTTCAAGTGTGGGGGAATCTGATGAGCACATTTATGTGTGAAATCTTAGAACCATAGAGCATGCATTTTTATACTTGGAATGGAGCTACTCAAGGTTTTTGTTTGTGTTTTCAGGTTTTAGGTGAATTCTTGTGAAAATTGAGCAAATGCTGCAAAGAAAACGTTTTTTAGCTGTTTAGTGGTATTTGGCAGTAGCCGGAAGCCCCCAAGAGTCGAGAAAATCAAGTTTGGATTGAGCACTGAAAGAATCACACCAATTAATCAAATTTGAACGTGATCATAGTGGCCCCTTAGCATAATTTTGAGGTGTTAATAGTATGGATGCGTAGCCCATCGAGTTAGCTTCGCAACGGTTCAAACGGCCCTTTGTTTCCGTAACTACGATTAATCCAGAAGGAAGAGACCCAGCAAGTCACTCAAGGACCAAGACCCCCACATGGGCCAACCATGACGTCACCATCGGGGTTTACGTCATCTTATCACTAGAGGGATCTTATCCCAAAGAGATGTGACCTTATCCGTACTCAACCCTCAAGGATCTTATCCAACACGTGAGGAACACGCATATCGACCTAGTAGGGAACCTCTTTCCTACTAGGACTCTACGTCTCATAAAGAGATACCTTACTATGTGATAGACTCTTCCACGAAGAATACTTATCACCAACAGGGACTCTCCGCACCACCATACTCAACTATAAATACTCAGGTATTCTTACACATTATTCATCTTGAATGTCAGTAATTCATCTGTTGCTAAGAGAGATCTAACTTAGGCATCAGAGAGTCCTAGGCCGAAACCACACCGGTTCTCCCTTGTCCCTGACGTCCTTTTGTAGGTTGCAGCACCCGAAGGACCTACCGGAGATTTTTTTACGCAACACATGCAAATAGACTTCTATAGTAATTTTTGTTTCTGATTGTTCACATGACTTTTATACATTACATAATAACATGTGGATGGTAATGTATATACGTGTATTTTAAATTGAAAACATTGCTTTGCCAAATGCCAAGACAAAGAATATTTACTTATGTTTTACGTCGTATAAGACTATAATGGTGAGCGGACAATTTGATTTTGTATTGAACACTTGCACATTTTTTCAGGCATCTATGAGAAAGAAGTAAAGTTATAAGTACAAACCACAAGCCATATTAATATTTTAATGTTAAAATTCAAATGTTCCCCCATAATGTCATCTTCCTCTTTAGTTGAAGTACACACTCCCAAGGAATTGGATTTTCCAATTCATGTAAGCTCAAAAGTCTACAAGGAGGTTTCTTTGGAAGGATTTGGACTCAATAACTCAATAATAACAGTTACCCCGCAAACTGATGAGATCTTTGAACTCTGCCCTGGAAGTTGGATTCTATTTTGACGATAATTTCCTTGTGATTGGTGAAAAGAACGTTGTAATTTAGAATGTTTAATAGGTTATGTTCTACAATGAACCGTGAAAATCATCTTTCAGATGAATTGACATCAATGCTGCCTCACCAAGCAAGCTGCGTGCTTATGTGAGACATATGCACTAATCCATCCTGTAGAGTTCTCATTAGTCACCACATCCATCCCTTTCACAAAGTTAATCCACCATAATTTTTCACATTTAGCAATTTACAATTGGGGCTCGGGAATCATACTACGAACAGTTACTTGAATGAAATTATAGTTACAATAGAAGGAAAAAAAAAAAGGTGCGAACGAGGCTCCCCCTCCACTGTGGGGTTTGGAGAGGGTTATAATGTGCCATTGAGCAACCTTACCGTTGCGCTGAGGTCCAACCTCTATAGCTACAATAGAAAAGCTTAATAAATAATGGACCATGCTCAATGTGGATTAAAAAACCAGGTTGCATTTATACCATAGTTTCCTTATCTCCAAAAGATTATTCTTTTCCCTTCAAATCATGTGTGTTTTATAAGCTTTGGCAACAATCGATGATTTATAGCATTGGATCACATAAAACCAATGCAATTGTGGACCCCATATCAATATATTGTTCTTACAACCATATAATATGGAATGTCTAATTAAAATTTGTTATAATGACATCTTAAGTAATTATTTTAAATAATTTTAAAATGTAAAATAAACGGCAAACAAACGTTGAAAAATTTTACATCAAAACAAATGTAGCAACTAGTGGAAGATGCAACCTGCTGATTCGCAAGGTTATTAGTTAGCTAGGGAGGGGCCTAATACACAATCCATGTATTTGGGTCCCAATCCTATTGTTTAGTCCCCAGTTAGGATTTTTTGGCATGGCTATTCCTTCTTGTCTCTTATGCCTTGTACATTGTCATTATTTCACGATAAAATTTCATATATGTAACAATCAGTACTTCCAATTTCTTTACTATCTTGTTAAAGAGAAAGACCCCTGATAGTAGTTCACCAAGCCAAGGAAAGACCTTAGCTCAGTGACCTTGGTAGGAGCTTCCCAATCCTGGATAGCCTTCACCTTACTCTCGTCCATCCTTAACATTCCGCCTCCAATCTTGGCCAAGGAACATCATCTCCTCTTTTGCAAATGAGCATTTCTCCCTCTTGATATAGAGTTGATTGCCCCTTGGTACCTCGAGGTTAAGAATTTTCACTTGATTTGTGTTCGATGAAAAATGGTCTAGCTTATCATATAACTAGTGAAAGAATGATACAATCTGGAGTATAGAGTAAGAACAGCTTCATCAACATTTACAAACTTGAACACCCTACCCAACATATTTATAAATGTTTGCTATTTGTACTAGGATCACCTATAATTTGATTTTCTGGATGATTCTTAACAGTCCTGCTTTGCCTTTCCTGCTCATCTGCCTCAGTGTCAGACTTGTCATGTTCATGCCCATGTTCATCTCTTCCTTCTTGCCTATCCTCACCTGCTTCACTCACCTCAGTGAGGTCTTCAACTTCAATAGGATCAACTCCTGAGCTAGTAGAGAAATTTATTTTCTCATCAACCTTGACATCTGCACTTTCCACAATTTTGCCAAGTCTTTTGTTGTAGCATCTATAGGCTTTACTTGTGGTGGAGTAGCCTAAAAAGATGCCCTCATCAGCTCTATCATCAAACTTCCCCAAATCTTGATTTTTATTTTTGATGTAGCAATTGCTACCAAAGACTTTGAAATGTCTTGCTGTAGCTTTCTTGCCAAACCAAATCTCATAGGGAGTTTTATTCTCATGAGCTCTCAACATACATCTGTTGTGAATATATACTGCAGTGTGTACTGCTTCTCTCCAAAATTTGTTACCCATGTCATTTTCAATCAACATGGTCCTGGCCATCTCTTGAATGGTCATGTTCTTCCTTTTTGCAACACCATTTTGTTGAGGTATTCTTGCAGCTGAGGTCTGTCTTCTGATGCCATTTTCATAATAATATTCTTTAAAGTTTTTCCAGGTGTACTCACCTCCTTTATCAGATCTCAGACATTTAATCACTTTTCCTGTCTGTTTCTCAACTTGCTTTCTGAAAACTTTGAATACTTCTAATGCTTCTGATTTGTGCTTCAAGAAATATGCCCATGTCATCCTGGAGTGGTCATCAATAAATAAGATAAAATAACTCTCTCCTGTGATGCTCTATGTCCACATAGGACCACATATGTCAATGTGTACCAACTCCAATGGTTGACTGGTGTGGTACTCTTTTGACTTGAAAGATGTTCTAGTTTGTTTCCCTTTCTGACAAGAACCACAAATATGGTTTGATGGCTTTTTCAAAATAGGTATATCTCTAACAGCCTTCTTTGAAGAAATTTTTCCAAGACTGTTAAACCCAATATGTCCAAGCCTCCTGTGCCATAACCATGTCTCTTCTTCCATGCTTACCATACACGTGTCTTTAACTGTCTCTGTCAAAGTGTAAAGATTCCCTGAAGTTCTCTTTCCAGTAGCCATCAACTTCCCTGTGCTTGTTCTTCTAATTTCACAACCTTGGCTATTAAACACCACTTCATATCCCCCTATCACAGATTTGACTAATACTAAGTTGTGTTTAAGCTCTTCCACATACAAGACATCCTAGGATTGCACATTTCCATTGTTGAGACTAATGGTACCCTTTCCAACTATTTTGGCACCATCATTGTTCCCAAACTTCACTGACCCACCTACATAGGTCTCTAACTTCTCAAACCTCTTCTTATCTCCTGTCATATGACTTGAGCAACCACTATCAAGAATCAATAGTGTTGAGTCCCCTTGAGCTCTGAAAGCTGTTTGTACAACCATAGAACTGTTGCCCTTTTCTGCACTGCTCTTCTGAACCCAAACTCTATTTCTTGATTGAGGTTTCTGTAGTTGCTTCTCTCTAGGAATTTGTCTCTTAGGCTTGGTTGCTTTAACACTTCTGACATTACCCTGTCTATCTCTGTTGTATGGTCTCTGTGGAGGAAATACAGTTCTGCAGTCCCTGGCAATATGTCCATAATTGCTACATCTGTAGCACTCAACCATCACATCCATCAAGGGTGCAAAAGGATTCCTGTCAACAAAGTTTGGTGGACCAAGATTGAATTTGCAATCTGAAATTTTGTGTCCAAAAGTATTACACTTGAAACAATGACCTTGAAAGAGCTGTCTTTGTCTCATTGACTCTCTTTGCCATTTGTGCTAAGCCCTGTGATCAACAACATTTCTAGCTTTCTGTTGAGAAAGATAGTAATAATCAAAGTTCTCTACTCTCCTGCCTGGCCATGCCATTTGTTGTTGTCTAGCATGGTTAGTCTTATGGGGTGGAGTTTGATTTTTCTCAACTCTCTTATCCTTCACAGTAATAGGATTCTGTGCTGTGCCTTTTCCTTTTCCCTTGGCACTCTTTGATGATTCTCCTACAAATCCAAGACCGAATTTGTTGTGAGTTGATCTTTGAGAACTAAGGATCTCATCAAGCTTCTTGCTACTAGGATGCACTTGTGAAGATGTTTCTATGTCATGTATACTTGAGTCATTCTCAAACTCTGCTACCTTTGCCTTGAGAGCATCAATCTCCTTCTGGAAATCAAAATATTCAACTAGGATATTGGTCTCTTCTTCCAATTTAGCCTTCAGAGATAGATTTTCTGACTCAAGCTTTGTGCATTCTATAGTTTTCTGTGATAACTTCTCTTCAAGATCTTCTAGAATTTTTTTTGATTCGTCTGCTTGCTTTTTCAACTGAAGAACTGATTGCTCTTGTTCCTTAAGATTTTGTGAAACTTGTTTAACCTTCTTTCTTTCTTTCTTGAGCTCTTTGAGAGCAGCTCTAAACTCTTCTTTAAAGTTCACTTCTCCTTCTTCATCTTCAGAAGTTGTGAATGTTTTTGGTGATTCATCCTCTTTTTCTTCAAACGCCATAAAAATGGTATGATCATCTACATCATCATCTGATTCATCTTCAGATTCTTCCTCAGATGTGTCATTGCTCTTCTTAGAAATGAAGTTTCTTTTCTTGAATTGATTTTTCTTGGATGACTTGGAGAAAAACTTCTTCTTCTTTCCCTTGAAACTTGTTTTCTTTTCTTCTTCATCATCACTCTCCATTTGCCCCTTGTGGGGACATTTAGCTGCAAAGTGTCCAACTTTACCACAGTTGAAACACTTAAATGAAAGTTTATTTTTATACTTCCCTGTCCCCTTTTTTAGCTTTCTGGTGAAGTGGGCTATGACCTCACCATTATCATCACTGTCTTCTTCTTCAATTTCAGGTTGCTCTTTTATTTTCAATTTCTTCATTGCCTTAAATGCTGCATCTTTGTCAACTGACTTTCCTTTGCCTTTTCTCATCTCATAAGCTGTAAAGTTCCCATGTAGCTCATCTAAGCTAAGTACTTCCAGATCCTTAGCTTCCTCAACAGCTGAAACCTTGGATTCAAGTCTGTCTGGTAGAGATCTAAGAATTTTTTTCACAACAACAGAGTCTATTAGACTCTCTCCCAGTCCTCTGATGGACTTTACAACCCCATTGACTCTAAGCATATAATCTTCAATGTTTTCTTCATTCAACATCTTCAATCCTTCAAACTGAGCTCTATAAACTTGGAGCTTAGCTTCTTTGATTTTTGCATCTCCTTCATGGATGCTTTTTAGCATATCCCAGAGTTGTTTGGCAGACTTGCATTCCATCATTTTTACAAACTCACTGTCAATAAGAGCACCTTTGATTACATGCATGGCTCTACTGTTGTTTTCATATTTCTTCTTCTCTTGGTTGTCTGTAGATGCAACACCAGTCATGATGTATTCATTCAACACTGAAGCCCAAACATGATATCCAAGAGACCCCAGATAGGTCTCCATTCTGTTCTTCCAAAAAGCATAATTTGTTCCATCAAAGTGTAGTGCCTTTCCTGAAGACCCTTCTCCTGAAGCCATACTGACCCTGAATCACTCAGCTGCCTCTGAAGTTGTCACTGAGTCCCAAGCTCTGATACCAATTGTTGTTTGATGGCTGTCACTGAGAGGGGGGTGAATCAGTGATCAAATTCTTTCAATTTCTTCCCCACTGGCATAGGTAGTAACTGAGAGGATCTGAATATAAATCACAAAGTCGTGTACACACCCCAGCCAGACTCAAAGGCTCTATCAAGTGTGTACACCCATCCTGCAACCCACACACTTCAAATGCAAGATAAACAAACACACAAATCCACGTGCACAACACAATATATACGTGGTTCGGCAAATTGCCTCCATCCAAGGAACAATGCCACTATGGGCTTCGTATTTGCTCAATACTCAACTTTTGCTGCACCTACAGCTGGGAGCAGATACACCCAATTTTTCTCACCATAGAACTGAGAGGGAAAATAATGCCAGTACAAAATAGTACCCACTGTTTGAGAGCACCCACTCCCAGTATTTAGCACCCACTAAATATAGTACAAAAACAATAGGGTTTTGGGCTTATAGCAATGCCCTACAAATAAACACAAACTAGAATAGGTCTATCAACAATATTCACCTACTTCTAGCATACTTCACTAACAGGGATGAAGCATAAATAAATAAGGAGTGATAAGAATGCTTACAACCCTCACACAAGAGGTTTGAGCTTTACAGAGATCAACTAGAGCCCACTGGAACTATCAACTCTGTCTTTTGTGGAGAGATTTGAGCTTTTAAGTAAGCACTGCCATGAAGGGACCACAATAGCTCCTTTCTTCTTGTCTTCTTCTTCTTCTCGTGTTTTCTCAAAAACACAAACAAAACCCCACTTTCTCCATAAACAGATCTTCAATAACTATGCTCAATCTTCAACAACCCACTTGAAATAAGCTTTAATGCATGTTTGAGTTAAAATAATACCGCAAGCGTACGGGTCAATCGTAGCTACGGGTGGAACACGAGGAGATATACGCCACTCTATTTAATTAACTTAAAAGTAATGCAAAGTAGACCAAATTAAAGTGTTAAATTAAACTAATTAAACTAATAAAAATTAATGCATCCTAACTCATAAGCATCTAACAAAATTAAAGGATTAAATTGGCGTCCTAACACATGAGCATCTAACCTATCAAACTAAAGCGAATTGAAAGGAATAACAAAAACGCAACCACACTTCATAATCACATAAAAAGAAACAAGAGAATAAAAGTGCATCCACATACCACAACCATATAAAAAAAATAAAAGAAATAGAGGGAGAAGAAGAAGAAGATAGAGAGAGATAGAGGAGAGGGAGAATGAGATTAAGGGTTTAGAGAATGAGATACCTTGATGTGCTTGAATACTTAAATAAACTCTCCATGGTTTCCTCTTCTAAATCTCCATGTCTTGTCATCAACATAGGAACTTAGACTAGAAAGCTTTAAACTAAAACTATTATAACCATTAAACTAGACTTATGAAATCAAAACTAAGAACTTAAGCCAAAAATAGGAAAAGAAGAGAAAATTTCATTAAGTGAATGAAGTAAAAATTACACTAAAATACTGAATTAAAATTGAACTAGAAACTAACTAAAAATTGAACTAAAAAACTACTAACTTCTTACAACCCAGAGGGCAAGGGGTATTTATAGGGGGAAGAGAGGAGAAGAGAGAAGAGGGAAGTGTAGGAGAAATATTCCCTAAGAAAAGAGAATATTCTCTTCTCCTTCCTCTTTTACAATGCCTTGAATCCTAAGAAAAAAGGAAAAAAATAGAAAGAAGAAGAAGAGAAGATTGTTTACATAGACCTTCTATTTCTAGAAAAGTAAACTTTCAATTCTAACAAGTGCTTCATTTTCTTTGTAGATATCTTCTCCAAGCAATAAAATCAAAGCATCTTTGACTTTTCAACTTTCCATAGGTGAGAGAATATCTTTCAAAATAAATCTATCCCAAGTAGAATTCTAGAAGTGCCCTTGAGAAGTTGGAGGAGAGAGAGAGTAAGGGTGATGACTAGGATTCCTACAAGAATAAATAAAATATCCATTCTATCCTTCAAAAAACGTGGAGCATGGGGTGCTTATATAGGCCTCACCATTGTGTTCCTTGCAAAAAATCACCCAAAATAGACCCAAATTTCGTCCAATTTGGAGTTGGGGAGCCCAAGATATCTCAAGTTGAAGTTGGACTGTCCAGAGCCCTCCAAATGGAATCTTTCGGGTACAGGATATATAACTTCTGGTTATTTCATTAACGCCCCTGAAATCTAAACTTTTACTTCACTTTGTCCCCGGCCGACTGTCAATAATTACAAATAAACCCCTGTAGACCATTTTCGCGCTTCGTTACGAAAACGGCCGTAACTTCTTCGTTTCAACTCGGAATCAAGTGCCGTTTGAACCGTTAAGAAGCTGACTCGATGGGCTACGCATCCATGCCATTAACACTTCTAAATAGCTTAAAAACATTTCTTAGCATCATCTCCTCCATTTTCATAAGAATTCACCTAAAACCTGAAAAGCACAAGAAAACACCGAGTAACTCTGTCCAATGTGATGAAATGTATGCTTTATGCCCTAAGATTTCACACATAAATGTGCTCATCAGATTCCCCCACACTTGAACGTTACTTGTCCTCAAGTAAAGCAAAAGAAAAACTAATCTAGAATGCAGAAAATCCTAACTCACTTTCGTAGGAATCACGGTTGCACTTAGCATGTGCAACAAGCCTTTAAACCCCTAGGTTACCCCTAGTGGACGAGTTGTGTCTCGTGGGTGTTTGCAGTGAATATACTCCCAAAATTCAATTGTAAATGAATGCTGTAAATGTTAATCATGGCATAAGTAGGACAGTGCACATAATCCCAAAAAGTGTTCAACTAAAGATCAAGGAGCCAAAGGTTCCCCCACACTTGAATTTTATCACCCCACATCAATTCAAGTAACAAGTATGCATCAAGTTCAAGGGATCTCCTTATATTTTCTGAACACTACTCACCTTTAAGTAAACCCCCCATAGCATCGATGGAACCAAAGACTTAGGCATTGAGTATTGTTGACCATACTTCTTTTTTTTTTCAGGCATTAAGGCAAAAGTTTTTTTCTTTCTCAACCACAAACTCTATTTCTACTCCACTACTTGTTCTCTCGAATGACATGGTGGAGCATACATCGACACCCAAATACTTGGTAGCTTCGCTTTTTGCATATATCCATAGAGACTTTGAGACATTGATGCAAGAGTTTTTTGAGTTTTCTTCCAAGGAATTTCGATCAAGTCACCCTGCTTCATGAGGCACAGTGCCCTGTCTAGTCCCAAGGAATTCCACTTTCTTTTCTGTTCCTTTTTTTTTTTCATTCACTTCCACTTTCATGCCTTGCCTTGCCACAAACAAATTGGTCTCAACTACTAGCCAAAAGATCAAAGGGTCCATAAAACACATAGAAGAATCTAGCCATCAAATGAAATAACGCTCATATTTTTCAATTCAATCCCTCTTACCGGATACAAACCAATTACCGTCCTTGAAAAGGGATTTTTTATTATTTCGTATGCTAGGACACCTAATTCCCTCTTTCTCTCGCTTTGTAATCAAAGAGACATATGCACAAAACCAAACTATTGTCACAATCAAAATTCACCAATTAAGCCCAACATCCCCCCCACACTTAATTCATGCAGTGTCCTCAATGCATGCATAACAGAAAGAATAAGGACAAGGGAGGAGATGAAGGGGCTTACTGGATATAATCAACAAAGAGAATCATGAAGAGTCATGAGCTCTACAAAAAGTGCTAGGAGCAACAATGAAATCTCAATCCATGGCCAAAATGGAGAAATAGTTTCAGACCAGAAAACACTCGACCATGAATTTTAGTAAAGCGAGAAATAATATGGAAGTTAAGAACAACTGAGAAATATTCAATAGAAAAATCTATCCTCATGGGACAGTGGAAAATGAAGGCATTAAAACTCAGGCCATAAATTCGTCCCTCCTCTCCCGTTTGCAATGTAGAACACCTATCATTCTTTGAAAAACCAATCAAAAACGGATCACAATAAGCATAAAAAGGATTATGAATAACCTCATCTAAATAATCATCAAAAATTGGAGGTTTACTCAAATCAATCCTGGCAATACAACTATCCGCTCTTTGCATAACTTGGTTTGCCAAATAAGGATCATGGAAATATGCTTGAAAAGCATCATGACTAACATTGTCCTCCTCAATAAAATCGTCAAATCTAGGAGGTTTGGACAAATCAACATGTGAGACAATGGAATCCTCAAAATGACAATTATCTAAGTTTTCCAAAGAGAGAGGGGGAGATCGAATTTCCTTGGTTTCTATGTTATCATGAAAATCTGATTCTAAATCAATAAAAACACTAGGCTCACTAAAATCAGAAATTTCAGGCAAAATGTGGACTTCCTCAGGTAGCTCATCAAACCTCGCTTCACTAATATCCTGAGGAGACTCAATCTCAACAAATAAATCATCATGAAAAGCAGCTTGTTGGGAATGACTCTCATTAACCTCAAATTGGGGTGGTGGACTTTCAATATCATTAAATTGGGGATGGTCAGGCTGACTAGGTAATGTACCCGTTTCCTCCTCTTGCACCATGGTTATCAATTGAGAGAGTTGCTTCTCCATGGTATTTTGGCTTGTTGTGAGAAGGTCTATGTATTTCTCAAGCTCATTCATCCCGGCCTCCTCACCCATGTTTTGAAACTCAAGGGGTTGGTGATATGGTTCAAGGAGAGGTGGCCCATTGAGATTTAATGGAGGGTTGGGCATTGGAGGACCAAACTGACCAGGATATTGGAAATTGGGTGGTCCAGCTTGGTTATTCCATTGATCCCACAAGAAATCGGGATAATCATTCCACCCCTGATTGTAAGTGCCAAAAGAATTATATTGAAATTGAGGACTCACATTCTCATCACCATAGCTACCCCCATAAAGATTATGGCATCCTTCCATAACATGGATTGTCTGGGGATGTGACCAATCAAAATTTTTCGAAAGCCCATAGTTGGGTTGGGGAGCAAAATTGTACTGGGGTGGTGCAAAATTGTTCTCTATCTCATTACTTTTGGCTTTCCTAACCTATTTAAACATTTCCTCCAAAATCATGGTTGCCTTAGCATAGGTCCATCTTTGCCCCAAAGTCTTATATGGAAGTGTATCTCCCATAATTCTAAACTAACCACCTATCCCAAATTGAGGTCTCCCTTAGAAAAATAAATAAATAAAGAAATACAAGACTAGAAAAAAAAATTCACCAACGGCGCGAAAAACTTGTTTGAGTTAAAATAATACCGCAAGCGTACGGGTCAATCGTAGCTACGGGTCGAACACGAGGAGATATACGCCACTCTATTTAATTAACTTAAAAGTAATGCAAAGTGGACCAAATTAAATTGTTAAATTAAACTAATTAAACTAATGAAAATTAATGCATCCTAACTCATAAGCATCTAACAAAATTAAAGGATTAAATTGGCGTCCTAACACATGAGCATCTAACCTATCAAACTAAAGCGAATTGAAAGGAATAACAAAAACGCAACCACACTTCATAATCACATAAAAAGAAACAAGAGAATAAAAGTGCATCCACATACCACAACCATATAAAAAAAATAAAAGAAATAGAGGGAGAAGAAGAAGAAGATAGAGAGAGATAGAGGAGAGGGAGAATGAGATTAAGGGTTTAGAGAATGAGATACCTTGATGTGCTTGAATACTTAAATAAACTCTCCATGGTTTCCTCTTCTAAATCTCCATGTCTTGTCATCAACATAGGAACTTAGACTAGGAAGCTTTAAACTAAAACTATTATAACCATTAAACTAGACTTATGAAATCAAAACTAAGAACTTAAGCCAAAAATAGGAAAAGAAGAGAAAATTTCATTAAGTGAATGAAGTAAAAATTACACTAAAATACTGAATTAAAATTGAACTAGAAACTAACTAAAAATTGAACTAAAAAACTACTAACTTCTTACAACCCAGAGGGCAAGGGGTATTTATAGGGGGAAGAGAGGAGAAGAGAGAAGAGGGAAGTGTAGGAGAAATATTCCCTAAGAAAAGAGAATATTCTCTTCTCCTTCCTCTTTTACAATGCCTTGAATCCTAAGAAAAAAGGAAAAAAATAGAAACAAGAAGAAGAGAAGATTGTTTACATAGACCTTCTATTTCTAGAAAAGTAAACTTTCAATTCTAACAAGTGCTTCCTTTTCTTTGTAGATATCTTCTCCAAGCAATAAAATCAAAGCATCTTTGACTTTTCAACTTTCCATAGGTGAGAGAATATCTTTCAAAATAAATCTATCCCAAGTAGAATTCTAGAAGTGCCCTTGAGAAGTTGGAGGAGAGAGAGAGTAAGGGTGATGATTAGGATTCCTTCAAGAATAAATAAAATATCCATTCTATCCTTCAAAAAACGTGGAGCATGAGGTGCTTATATAGGCCTCACCATTGTGTTCCTTGCAAAAAATCACCCAAAATAGACCCAAATTTCGTCCAATTTGGAGTTGGGGAGCCCAAGATATCTCAAGTTGAAGTTGGACTGTCCAGAGCCCTCCAAATGGAATCTTTCGGGTACAGGATATATAACTTCTGGTTATTTCATTAAGGCCCCTGAAATCTAAACTTTTACTTCACTTTGTCCCCGGCCGACTGTCAATAATTACAAATAAACCCCTATAGACCATTTTCGCGCTTCGTTACGGAAACGGCCGTAACTTCTTCGTTTCAACTCGGAATCAAGTGCCGTTTGAACCGTTAAGAAGCTGACTCGATGGGCTACGCATCCATGCCATTAACACTTCTAAATAGCTTAAAAACATTTTCTTAGCATCATCTCCTCCATTTTCATAAGAATTCACCTAAAACCTGAAAAGCACAAGAAAACACCGAGTAACTCTGTCCAATGTGATAAAATGTATGCTTTATGCCCTAAGATTTCACACATAAATGTGCTCATCAATGCATATGGAATAGCCTTCTATTTTTTTTAAAACAAAGCTTGAGAGAGAGATAAGAATCCATCTTCCCCTTTTTGGTTGCTCTATTTCCTCAAGCAAAAAACCCCTCTTTTTTCTTCTCTGCTAACGTTTCTGTAGCTCTCTCAATGAAGAAGAAAACCACTTCTCTTTAGACAATAAAAGACTTTTTTAAAAAGGACCAAATAACCCTTTGAGATGAACCAATCAAATCTTCACAAAGAGAATCTTCAAACTGGGCATTGCTAAAAGAGCTTCTTGGAAAATGCAATTGCACGGCTTCCGAGAACTTTTTGGAGAAAATATTTTAAACTATTTAGCTCTCAAAAGAAACGTTATATCACCAACTTCTTATTAATTTCAAAAGAAACCCCCTTGTTTCACCTAATTATGTCATTGTAGATATAACTAATATATATTTGCAAATAAACCCCTGAGATAAAAATTGCATCTATGCTGCTGGCCAAGAGCATGAATTGAATTCCAAAATATTCCAGATTTGCTTCTATTCTGCGCACCCGTACGGAAAAATTCATAACTCCCTCGTCTGACATCGAATTAACGAACCGTTTGAACCGATGGAAAGAGGACTTGACGAACTAACTTTTTCCAGTTCAAAGCTCTTCCAAATTCTGTTGCAGTACCCACTGAAAAAATCATCAAAAGTACCATAGCCGCAGTGACCTGTGAATTAGGACACAAGAATGAATCCATAAGCCACCAAACACTTTGTATCACTGCTGCCCATGCTTGCAATGCTCTGAACTGCTACCAACAATATTTTCTGAGCCACTGGACACTGCAATAGCCTTAAGACTGGCCATCTCATCATTGCTCAGCACTTGGTTGCCAACAATGACAACCTATATGCAACACCTTTTCTTTTTTTTTTTCGAACCGCTCAACCTCTCATGACTTATGAATAAGTAAGAGAAGAGGGACTTCAAAAGTCAAAAGGAGTCTTGAAAGCACTTGAACATATCTGCAGTTATTTGAAAATAAGTCTATGATCCAAGAAAATCCACATATGGAATGCCTCTTAAGTCTTCACTCAGCTTGAGTACAGCATTTTGAAGGCTTATCCTTCAATATGACTGCAATTAAATCCGAGAACGTTATGCACAAGATGAGATGATACCGTTGCTAGGTCCTTCATATTCATTTCTCCAACTGTTTTTTACTGTGATGTATGGTTACACAGAGCTATGACCATGATTGACCCTTTTATTTCACTTCAGGCAGTTCATAAACCTCTATATAATTCAAAGAATGAGTTACAAGCTCCAAAATGATATATTAAAACAACGGGAAAAAGATCTCTACTTGGTGGTGTTTCCTACGCCCTCTCACAGGACACCGTGAGATGACGTTGCCTCTGCCCCCTGGGTAGATACCCAGGCGTTCTCACCCATTGGCTCAGTCTTGTGTAGAGACCATGCAACCAAGTAGAGATCTCTTGCCCTAAAACTACAATGGCAAGCCAATGGCATCCTTCACATGATCCACCTTTCAACAACACAACATATCTTACTTCCTCACCAGCTGATTAGGTAGCCGATCTAAGCTCCCTGTCCTCCCCTCTCCACCATCCCCACCCCAAAACAAAACAAAAAAAAAAAGAAAAAAGAAAAATGAGGAAAAAGACAACTAACAAAAAAAACTGATGCAGATTTGTGGCTGAACTGTCTTGACCAGTCTGGCCATCCAGACCAAGATGAATCAGGTCCCCCGACCTTTTTTCTGGTTTTCTAGGATATTAGCAGTTGAATTATTTTGATTTTTTTTTTTTAATCTTTTATAGTGGGGAATACTAGATAGGATTGGTAGATACGTGGTAGATTAGATTTATTTTCCAGTTTCCTTATTTTAGTTTGTTTCCTAGACCCCTAGTTACCCTTCATTAGTTGGGTTTCTTCTTTTATATAGGTTGTACCTACAATGGCGTTTCAGACTAGAGCTTCAAATTGTTGAATTTTTGTTGAATGTGTGGCCTTCCATCTCTCCAGCAAGACCTTTCTTCTTCTTATTCTTCTTCTACCCTTTATTTTTTGTTATTCTTTTCTTTTGCAGGTGATATCTATGTATGGGTAATACTTGCAGCTCTATGTAACTGAAGCCATCTTCTTCAATTCTCTTATTCCTCTCTCCAAATCAGGGAATAAGCTTCCTCCTCTAGGCCCATGGAACAAGAATTCGCCGAGATCTCGGTAATATCTCACTATTTTCAAAAGGCGAGAAGAGATGGAAGGCAAAATGGAAAACTACAATGTTTCGGCTGAGATTGAGATCTTGATTCGACCGAGACTGAACCAAACCCCCATTTAAGTTATGCTTTAACTAGACCGAGACCAGTCGAGATCTCGACTGGTCTCGTGCTCTGGTTGTCTCGACAGTGAGGGTCCAAGAAACTTGAAAAAATTGGTTTTGATCCCATTTTTCGATGGAAAACTTGCCAGATTGTGTAGAGATATGTCAACAATCATCGACAACACTTCTATGTATTATGCGGAAGAGTACGTGCAATGCTTCAGCTGCACTATGACATGGGAAGCCTATGTATCACATACAAAGACTAACTTGCTTCGAAACTATGGCTTGGAATCATAGAAGTATATGTTAAGATTGATGTATTTTACACTTTTATATTTCTAATGCTTATTTAAGTAAGTTGTTCTACATCAATTGTATGCTTTGATTGCTTTCTATTACTAACTTATGTGTAGAATAGGGCCTATTAGTAATTTAGCACGTTGTAGCCTACCAATCTAGGGTCCGAAGTCAAACTCCTATTCGGACTTTGACCATCTTCCCCTACCCCCACCTACAACACCTCTCCCACTCCCACTCTAATTCTCCCCTCCCTGCAACCCCACCCGACCCTCCACTATCCCCCACCCCACCCTATACAGAAATTTTTAGTCTCAAACGAATATTCCAGATTCTCATGAATGAGTTGGATTCGCTTCCTCGATTCTTGCTGATTTTTGCTGGAGATATTGAGCCTATTGACCGAACTGGAACCATCATGGTCTCGGGTTCTCGGCAGGGATAATATGGTTGGCAGTTGGTGAACTTTACATCCCAGCAGCAAGAGTTCGCTACATTGAGCAGTAAAGGGAAACCATGGGCGAGACAAATCGATGAAGACGTACCCTCTTGATTTGTTGTGGGAGCCTTATGACTTGTACAAACCTTCAAAAGCAAAAACAATAACTAGTATTTGGTATTCGTCTTCTTTATATTATTCATTGTAGCCAGAAGTTCAGTTAATTTTTCTTTTGACATTCATGGAGATTCTTTCACATATTTGTATAGAAAAAAAGACTAGATAAAAAACCCTTTAAGACATTGAGATTGGGTAATTATTTCTTTGTTAGTATATTTTGGTGGTGAATTTGATCCTGTTTCTATCTCCATTATAGGATTTCTTCTCTCTCTCTCTCTCTCTCTCTCTCTCTCTCTCTCTATCTATCTATCTATTTTCATTTCTTTTTTCTCCCTATATTGGGAAGAGATTTGGTGCGAAAATGTTTGCCATCTATGGAACAAAAGAGGAAGGGATGGATTATAGCTTCACAACCAAAATAGAGTATTCAAGCTGAAATGTATATGGGTTCAATTGCTAAGCTGACTATCCAAGAAGTACAATCCTTGAGTGAAGGTTGGTAACTAAATACTCAGTACAGTATGCCAATAGCTAATTGACAAGCAACAAAGAAAGAGATCATGGGGAGGGGCACAAGTTGCAGAGGGTGTTGGAGAAGGAGGAAGACGGGTGGGGCAGGGTTGAAGATGAGGATCGGGCGGAAAGTTGCAGGGTTTTGTTTGGTTTTGAACCAACACGGTTCGGTCGATCTTGGTATATTGGTACCGGTCGGCTTGGGTTTGACTTAAATAACCGAAATATTGTTTAGAAATTTGAAATATTCTAAGAGTGACCATTGGATTAGTATAAATCCACTTGTCGCTTCTAGCTTTGAGGGCAAGATAATGGTAGGTAGCTTCTTGGCAGTAGAGGATCTGAATCCTACATTTGATTTGTGTTAAAATAAACACCACGAAACACAAACAAACAAAAATAGATCAAACAAAGATGACACACAGATTTAACGTGGCTCACACACTAATATGATGTGCTACATCCATGGGTGAAGCTGAAGATGATTCACCTTGTAAATGGAAAAAGATACAAATGGAGATCTCTAAAGAACACCTAAAATGGCGCAAGAACGAACACCCAAAACGGTGCAAGAACTCTCACACAAAAACCCTAGCTCAAAAATCTCCAAATATAACTTGTTTCACTTGCTTACACAACAAGATAGATAAAACATCTAAATACTCCTCCAAGAGGGTCGATTCTATCGCCCCAAGCCCTCCGCTACCATCATAGACCTCATAAAAAGTCCCATTCAAGTCGCCACCAAAATTGTCAGAGTAGTTCAATCTTTGAAATAGGTAAAAGATTTCGAGACACACACAACAATTTGTAGTCTAGATCCCCTGCCCCATTGGATAACTATGTGAACTTTCTCATTTTGTCCATGGGTGTATGGTCCCAATGGCTTTTTCAATAATAACTGTCAATGTCGCCCCATGTTTTTTATTTTTTTTTATTGCTTTGTGAATGAAAATTAAATTAAAAGGAAAGAGTAAAATACAACACAAAAACTAAAAAGACAAGCCTAAAGGGGACCCAAATCAAAATCCCAAAAACAAATAATCAAAGGCTGATACATCAAAAGAGAAGGTGGGAAAGAAATACCAATAAAACGATTATACATCAAAATCCCTGGGGTGGTGGGAGAAACACCAACAGAAGGATGATACATCAAGAGCCCAAGCAAGGGTGAGAGATGTGAGGAAGGTCCCAATGCAATTAAATGCTTATTTCTTAAAGTGTTAGGGCTTGCAGAATGAATAGGGAGAAGTCCATCTTCTTTTATTCGTTTTCCACCAAACGTGATGAATGACAGCCCTAAAGATAAGCTTTCCAATATAATCTCAGATTGACATACCACAATAGCTCGAGGAATTATTATTGAATTGGGCGATTTATATCAGAATTGAAAGATGGCGTATAATGACTCAACCCCTCCCCTGGCATGATATTATCCGCTTTGACCCCAAGCGGTGTCGAGAATTTGCTTTGATACTATTGTAACAACCCCACACGGTGTCGGGAGTTTGCTCTGATACCATTGTAACGACTTAACCCCTCCCCTGGTAGGATATTGTCTACTTTGGGGTTAAGCCCCTTACGACTTTAAAACACATCATACCAAGTAGAGGAGGCCAACCTTTGTCAATACTAGGGGTGTCAATCGGTCGGTCCGGGCCGATTTCAGTATGGCCTAATCGGTCCTCCCTACTTTAGAATCTTGCACCGTGATCGACCCATTTAGGTCCTCATAGGCTAAGCATGGTCCCATTTATAAACGGTCGGTCAAGTACCAGTCTATAATTAGGCTTGTACTAAATGAGCTAAATGTGCATAAATGGACTCATACATATGATGGCA
The DNA here is from genome assembly GCF_018873765.1 of Telopea speciosissima. Classification (NCBI taxonomy): domain Eukaryota; kingdom Viridiplantae; phylum Streptophyta; class Magnoliopsida; order Proteales; family Proteaceae; genus Telopea; species Telopea speciosissima. Next base: position 30,735,018 of record NC_057919.1, on the reverse strand, counting down.
TTTATTTGGAGCTCTATGGCCTTCAATCTTAATGGACATACATACGATGACATTTTGAATAATATAAATGGTCTTGAGTATGTGTTCCATTTATCTTTGGCCCATCAACTCTATAATGCAATAATATACAATTATCAATTTTATATTTTTACTTGGCCCATAGTCCTTATTTATAGCTTACGTAATGCAATATGATAAACTAATCAAGGAGATTAAGAAAGGGTATATTTGGGATAAAATAGGAAATTTATGAAGTAATTGGGGTAAAACAAATGGTCAATAAAACAGGATTAAACATGTTGGTCCTTAAAAGTGTCGGGCCCGCTTGGGCGTCCGTCGGGCCATCCCCTTGCACCGAGACCAACTTGTTTAGCTAATGTGCCAAGCCTTAGCTTGACACATTTAGCTAACATGTCAGGCTGATTTTTTTTTTTTTTTTTGATGGAAAAAAAACTAATATAAATTAAAAGGAGAGAAACGTTTGTATAGTATAGATAGAAGGCAATATAGTCGAGTGGAATGTAGCACAGAACCGAGCTAAGGTTAGCAGTGGAGAAGTCCATTTAGATTTTCTACCTACAAATTTGACAGAAGTAAAATTGTCTGTTTCTTCAGCTAAATTAAAAAAAGACCGGGATTAAGTTCCGGGTATTATTCAGCTGGGTACGAAAAGTAATGACATCTTGGATGTTAGCATTTGTAAACCAACATTCACTGAGTTGAAGTCCAGTGTTTGAAGTAGGGGTGTCAATAAAGCCCGGCTGGCCCGAACCCGCCTTGAGCCTGGCCCGAACCCGACCCTGATTTTTCAACCCTGAGGGCGGGTTTGGGTTTAGTTATAGCCTGGCCCTGGCAGGGTCGGGTCGGGTCAGGGTTTAGATCCCGGGCTTAGTCCGGCCCGACCCTGTATTTTCATGATAAATATATATATATATACATATATAATATAGATATTTATATTATAATAACACTAAAAAATGGAAAATAAAAAAAAAAAACACCTCAAAACACTCAAAACCCTAAATCGATTCACATTTCCCAAATGCTCAACCCATCTCTTTAACTTCATCCGCCGTTTGCTTCAAATCTTCTCCAAACCCCATCTCTTTCCCTTCATGCTCTGTTTGCTACAATTCTTCTCCAAACACGATTCTCATAAGCTCGTTCCTTCTCGAACAAGAGAACCCTAAAGGCCGAAACCCCATCTCTTTCCCTTCATCTTCTTTCTTTGCAAATCTTCTCCAAATCCAAATGAAAATGAGAGTCGAACCCTAAACAGCCTAAACCCCTTCTCTTTCCCTTCGGCCTTCCCACTTTGCGATTTCTGCAAATTATCCCCACATCGAAAAACAAAAGGAAAGAATTGTTGAACTTGAAGTCTGAAGTCTGAACTCGTTGAACATCTGCAACTTTGAAGGCGGTTTATAGAACCCCCTTGTGGTATCTGTCTCCTTTCCTATCTATTCTTATACCTATATTGCTAACAGAGAATCAGGTCAGATCAATTCAACTCAACTACCCTACGGCTATACTGTTCTTTCAATTTTTAGACCTGTTTAGCTTATCTGTTGCTGCTATTTAGAGTTAAACTCATTTCTTCAGTAGTCTCTAATTTTTTTCTCTCTAAAGTTATTTTTTGAACTCTGAATCTTCTAATCGATTTTCAAATCTTTTCTTAGACTCAAGTTCTATTGCATTTGATAAGACCTGCTCTTATCTCTTAATTTGCATATCAATAGCTTCTATATTTTGTGATTCCATTTTGAGTCTCTATAAATTTCTTTTTCTATTAGTCAATTAATTCAATTTTGTACAAGTGGATTTCTCGAAAAACTACTTGTTTTGTTATCAAAATTTTATCCTACTCTGCAAACCCATTGATTGAAGTTTCATACCATTTTGATTTGATTTGGTTTGCTGAATTTATTAAATTATCTGAGTTTCTGATTCTTTTCCATGTCTATTTTTTCTTCTATTCTTCTTTTCGGATTATTGTTGTTGGAACTTAGAAACCCATTACTTGATCTAGCTTCAAGTATTAATTTCATGGGATTAAAACACAAAAATCAGGGTCAGGGTCAGGGTCAGGGTCAATCAGGGCCAACCCGACCCTGGCAGGGTCGGGTCGGGGTTGAGGGTTTCTTGGCCTCGCCAGGTTGGGTCGGGTCGTGGGTTTAGGTTAAGGCCTCTAGGGTCGTGGTCGGGTTTAGGCAGGCCCGGCCCAACCCGGCCCAACCCGACCCATTGACACCCCTAGTTTGAAGCCTATTTCCATCCCTGCAAGAGCCCGGTTAGTTCAGCCTCCATTGTATCATGCGAGTCCAAAAATCTTGCAGAAGTTAATACACTTTGGCCATCTATCAAAAAGCAATAATCCCATCTTGCTAAACCTACTGAGGGTTCAAAAATTGACAACCCTAATCAATAGTTCAAGATCTCCCTACCTAGCCAAAGAGGGACTAAAGGTTCTTGACTCACCTCACTGCCTCGTTTCTTGGCTATTGCCTCACTCCCTCTATGGGACACACCCCGCATGGTGTCAGGAGTTTTTCTTTAATACCACTATATTGACCCAGCACCTCCCTTAGCATGATATTGTTCACTTTGGGGTTAACCCCCTCATGGCTTTAAAATGTGTCATACCAAGTAGAGGAGGGCACCCATTATCAATAGTTCAGGATCTTCCTCCCTAGCAGATGTGGGACTAAAGATTCTTGGCTCACCTCACCGCCTCGTTTCATAGTTATTGCCTCACCCTCACTATGGGATACAACATCTCTACTGTGCTCGGCCTCACCACTAGGGTCGAGAGTTTACTCTGAAACCACTGTAACGACCCAACCTCTTTTATCAATAGCTCAAGATGTCCCTCCCTAGCCGATGTGGGACTAAAGTTCTTGGTTCACCTCACCGGTTAGTTTCTTGACCTTGGCCTCACCTCTTCGTTTCTTAGCATAACCTCACCCTCTTTTCAAGACACAGCGTCCCTGTTTTGCTAGCCTCACCACTAAGGTAGAGAGTTGGCTCTACAACCATTTATAACTCCCCAACCCCCTACCAAGCCACGATGTTGTCCGCTTTAGGGTGAAACCCTCACGGCTTTAAAACCCGACATGCCAAGTAGAGGAGGCCACCCTTTATCAATAGTTTAGGATTTTCCTCCCTAGCCGATGTGGGACTAAAGGTTCTTAACTCACCTCACCACCTTGTTTCGTAACAATCTCGTACCGCTAGATCGATATGGACCAAGGGTAAAAAAGAAAAAATCTTTTAAAAGCAAATCATGGGTAAGAAAATCATGGATAATTTCATCTGATCCAACCTGATTCAGTTCTAAAACTGTATTTATCACTAAAAATTTTTAAGATCCACCTCCATTCTCTCTAAATAGAAAGTATTATTCTTTGATGATGTCACCTCATATTAATTAGGAACATATAGGTTGGACCATACAAAGGTGTTGATTTCCTTTGCTTCTTTGATTATTTTAAGTTTTTTCTATGAGGATTAGATCGGTCGTGGTTGCTGATATAGTCAATTATTGCAGATATGCAACTTCCAGTAAAAGGACTCTAAAGTATCCAATTGTAGCTACTAGCTGGCTGCTACAATCCTCCCTTCTTGAGGAAATAAATGATTCCAAATCTCCTTTGAAATGTGTGTAGCTCCTTCCTTTGAACCTTTGATCTAGGCGAAGGCGATAACTCAGACATCCATGTAGTTTCTTCCTTTGACCTTTGGATTTTATTTTATTTTTTTTTGTTTTAATTTCTCTTAGACTATGAAGAAGACTTCAATTAATTTGGCTGAAAGTGTACAGGTAAATAGAAATTCTGGAACTTGAGTGTTAAATGGACCATCACATGGCAATTAAGCATGGGCCAGCATTTTTCTTTCCCTTAAACTTCTTTTTACAAATGCCCCCCTAAAAATATCCATTTGTCCAAATGCCCCCTACAATTTTTCTAATTGCAAATTCTCCCTTACTTTCAAAACAGTGTAGCACTTTGATCTAGTCCATTAATTTGAGACGTTAGACGTTAGTTTTAGGGAATCTAATGATCAAAATGCCTTTTTGATAAATACCCACCAAAATTAAAGAATAAAATGACCAGATTGCCCTCATCTTCTCCAAATGGTTTAGGATTTCAAACTGAAAATCAAACCCTAGAGCATTTGGGGAAAATGAAGTCTAAAATCAAACCTCCAAAATTGAAACTGAAAAATGGAGAATGGGTTATGATGTGTTAGAGCCTAAGTTTCATCGCATTGGATTCTTGATTTATGAGTTCTGTAATCAAGAATGGACAGAAAAAAGCAGCTAGTATATAACAGTTGTACTATCAAATCTGCTTTACTAAGGTAGGTTCAAGAAGTAACGTACTAATATGTCGAAGATGGGAGAGCAAACAAAAGGAAATGAATCTCAGAAAAACAGAGCACCCAGTAAACATTGATTATAACCATTATTCGGGGAGTGTGTAAGCTATCACTCTGTCTATAACCCTACATAGACAAAACGATAAAACACCCACCACCACCACCACCATCACCAAAAAAAAACACAAAAAAAGGAACGAGTGAGTTATTTCATTCAGTGAGTGAAATGGGTATTAGTTCTGAGTTATTTTTTTCCTTCCTGATTCGAGATGATTGTTATCGGCTGCTGACTTTGGAAATTTGGCTCAAATGGAGATTGGATTTCTTCATTTGCTTCATCGGAAGATGCAGCTAGCAACCATGATCGAGTGACAAGGTCAGGTCATGGTTACTACATCTCTGCAAACGATCTCAACAAAAAATTCCCTCATCCGTTGTCTTGATTCATTGGAAATTTTCTTCACTGCAACTTCAATTTTGGAAGTTTGATTTTAAGGTTCATCTTCCCCAAATGGTTTAGGGTTTGATTTTCAGTTTCAAAACCTAAACCATTTGGGAAAGATGAGGGCAATTTGATCATTTTATTATTTAATTTTGGAGGGTTTTTATCAGAAGGGTATTTTGGTCATTAGATTTTCTGAAACTAATGTCTAACGTCCCAAATTAACGGACTAGACAAAAGTGCTACACTGTTTTGAAAGTAAGAGGGAATTTGCAATTAGAAAAATTGTAGGGGGCATTTGGACAAATGAGTATTTTCAGGGGGCATTTGTAAAAAACCCCTAATCCTTGGAGACATACTAGAGATAGAAATCCTTGGAGAAATAATACTAATAAATAGCATCGTTGGAAAACTAGGTTTTCTAACTTGATTCGTCTGGGGACTCCGCCTTGTTAAACCTAGTCAAGGCGAGTCTTTTTTTTTTTAATGCCATAATATGTATGAATTAGTAAAATATCAGAAAAATCTGGTTTTCTGACTCAACTTGTCTTTTAGAAAAACCTTATGACTAGGCTCTGTCAAACCCAATCAAGGCGAGTCATGTTTTTATTTATAATTTTTTATGACATAAATATAGATGAATTAGTAAGAAATCAGAAAAAAAATACAAATATGGGAAAACTAGGGAAAAAAATTAATAAATCACATATCAACGCATTTTGAGTTTTTTTGTTTTATACCATTGAACAAGAGAAGGGAGTCAAGGAGTTGAGGGTTTCTTACTCTTTTAGAATACGAATTTACTGTTTGACTCAACTCAGTTTTAAGTAAACCGACTTTGTGGTTTTTTGAAAAACAAATAAACACGCCATGTTTATCATGACTTAGGTAAAAAATACTGAGTCTTATTTGACTTGAATGATTTATGACCCAATCTCATCATTTTTTACCTTGACTTAGTTTACATGACTCTTGATCGGATTTTCCAAAATTTTGACTCGACTCGGATGACTGGCCCTAGTCAAAACCTAGTTTTCCAACTATGATAAATAGTTCATTTATTACATAACATAAAAATATAGACAATAAGCTATAAAATAATACAGAGAAAATTTTCAATCACCACACTATCTTAGGGTTCACAAACCCCAATAGGGTTTTAGCATGCTCCTCAAAATACTCTCCAGATCAACCCTAGCTCCCACGCGCATCTGAAGCAGCACAGTGAATGGATTCCCATTCTCTATGGCTTAAGGAAAACTCGATCCAAATAATAATCCAGATCACAAGAGCAGTTGGTTTTTTTTATTTTGACTATTAAGCTTAGTAGATCTTATTTATTTCAATTTTAATCTTATCTAAACTTGGGTTAGTAGATGGGTTTCTTTGGCCTTCTAAAGCTGTGGAAGTCCCATTACCAGGGTTATTTTGGTTTTCTCACTTCTTAGAGAACTCGCATGCATTCGCTGCATTTTAAGGTCGAAACTGCCTTGGTTGAGTAATGTCAAGTTGCCGAAAAGAAGCATTTATGGGATTTGTATTGTTTGCCAAATGCCAATTGACTTGGTCAAGAACCAGAACCCCTTGTCAAATTAATTGTGGCTTGGATGTTCTAATCAGTGAGTCCCACATATGGGAGGTACAGCACTACAGCTCATAGTAATCCAAACTAAGCTTTCCTTAATAGACATTTTTAGTTCTTTTTAATTCCATTAATTATTCAAATTCAAATTTTTAAAAGCCAGAATGTGCAGGCCTGATATATATTCTAACTGTTGGATAGGAGATTATGCAGATTGTTCCCTTGTCAAATTTCAGAGTGAAACTTAGTATGAATTTTTTTAAGCTATTCAAATCTTGCTCAGAATTGACCTGTAATGTGGGTTAATGTTTTTGGGCTTAAATCTTACAATATTAATCAAGAAGTACATTTTTTTTTAACCCAAATATTATTTGGAACCGGGGAAGCCCCTAAAGCTTTATTAAAAATAGAAATATAAACAAAATACAAGGGGGAGGGACAAAACCCGCCTTACCCCTACCCAAGGAGACAAAAGGAACACTCTCACAAGTCAAGCCTTTCCAAATTCCAGAAACCCAAACCCCAATTAAGAAAAAAACAACTAATATCAAAAAACTGGTAAATCAGCCTTATCTTCTCTAAGGATGCAGGAAAGATCAGCAGGAAGCTCCCTTTGCGAGCAGAATGATGTACTACATTCTGACTTGCAGGCTAGGTTTGCAAGAAAATCAACAGCACGGTTACTCTCTCTATATGAAAAAATCACGTTCGCTTCCAGGCTATCAATCAAATGAATAAACTTCATGGAACCAATACCAGCAGTTCCATAACGACCACGATCTCGTAGAGATAAGTCGAACAATGGTTTTGGAATCCGAGTTACCATGACAAAATGTGTGGCCCATGTTAGTACACATGCGAAGGCCATCCAGGAGAGCCCTCAACTCTGCTTCCGTATTGGAACAAACGCCATAGAAATTAGCAAAAACCATAAGAAACTTACTATTCTGGTCACGGATAATGCCACCATGTCCACTCAAACCTGGATTTCCTTTAGTTTTGGCATTTTTTTCCCCTGTTGATGGCATTGCCTAAGGTGGGGAAAACATTTTGCACGTTCTGGGGCATGGCTTTGGCCCTTTGATTTGTTTTTCAGTTCTCTTTTGTTCTTAATATATATGATCTTTTAGCAAAAAAAAGAATAATAACAATGCTCATGGTTTCATGGTATAAACCTTCGCTACATTAATGTATCTGTCACTTACAAAATTAGACATTGCTTACAAGGGCATACTTTGCCCTACTGCATCTCAACCAATAATCTCAGTAGAAATTATTTCTGTAACTTGCCTCTTATCGACATTCGGGTGCGTACTAAATGGACTCCCTTCACCTTCCAAGGGTGTGACATTTCCATCCATACCAGAGGAACTGGTTGATGCCCGCTCTTGGTCTTCTTCTCCAAAAGGATTGCAATACCTGTCTATAAGGGAGGGGCTTGTAGGTGGACTTGATGCAATAGATATGGGTGAAGCTTCAATGCTTGATGCAATTCCAGTATTTTTTTTGTGATTTTTAGTTACTCTAGAGTCATGAGAGGAAGGATCCATCTCATCATATTTTTTTTCCATTTCAACAATTCTTTTCAGTGTAGAAGTGTTAGGATCATCACGTCTGATGATGTTCTCATAGTTACGAAAGAAACTAAGTAAGAATATGAAGAGGGCTAGCAGTGAAGCAGCTCCAGTGATGATGAACAATCCCCCAAAACTATCTAGTGTAAGACTAGATGAAGAAACCTTGGTACTAAGGTCTGGATAATTGTGCTGCCCAAACCATGCTTGCTCAATCCGCGACATTTTTACTCCTTCAGTTACATTTAAGACTGCCCTTGAAACATCAGATGCCAGTGGAGAACCTTTTGGAAAAGCCTGTAAGAAATACAAATAGAAGGAATTCACCCACACAAATACTTACAATTGGAGGGGTGAAGGAAAAAGAGAGAGAGAGAGAGAGGACTTACAAAGCCGAATCCTTCAGCCTTATATGTAGGTCCAACCATTGTGTACTTGTCACAGTATTTTGAAAGAAAGAGTTTCATGTAAGGGATCTCATCAAAAGCAGCAGCAATACCACCATTATCACTCCCTTTAGATAAAGCTTCATCCAGTTCTTCTAAACTTGCATAGGTTCTAAACTTGGACACATTAAATCTCATTTGCTTTAGCATCTCAAACACAAATGGATCTTGTTTGTACCCCACATAAGCCCCATTTCTTATGAGCTCTTTTACATCTGTGACAGTGGGTTGAAGCTGTTGAACTGTCAGCATGGAAGTTAGGCTTGCTATGTAACTTGATGTGAGGATGAGCACAACAAAAACCCATATGATAACAACGAACCTCACCAAGTTGCTGAAGACCTCTTCTGTAGCCATCAAATCAAATTTTATTAGTATTAGTCCACTACTACCAAGTGGGTTTTTTATGTAGAAAATATCTATAAAACAAGAGAAGAGGAAGAGTATTTACTATGTGCAAAAACCATTGTTGAGAAGACAAACCAGAAGATCATTCCAAGTTGATTTATAGGTGAACCCCTAAAATCATTGTTTACTCTGTGTTCGAGAACCCAGATGACAAAGCCTGTGAAGATGAAGAAAGCCAGAGTAGTAAACCATAAATCCCAATTTAAAGGCTTCAAGAAAACCCACCGATTCTTTCTCTGATCTTCTTTGATTGGAACTATCATTGTTACCCCAGACTCTGTGAATGGCATTGTAAAATCGACATAGATGGACCGATTAGCTCTGATAGTTACATCACCAACCACTGCATCATGTTTCTGTCATAAAACAATAATTATGCACCTTATAATGGTGAAACTGAAAAGGACCACAACTAATTGTCAGAATATAAATCTAAACTTACTTGGAGATATATTTGGTAGATCAAATCATTGTATGTCCCGGCACTTGTACCATCAGACTTCATGAATGGAATAAACTCAAAGGAAGAGTATATGTCAGTTCCCCAATTACACCATTAAAAACATCTGTAATACCCCGACCCAAGTACTGTCTTTTAATATTAATTTATTACCTTTTTTTTATATAAAGTGAGTAGACTGGATGGAAGGAGATTGATTCTATTATATGATATTGCTTGATTTTGGTAAGAATTCTCTTGTATTTATGATTTTTACTTATGTTAAAATGATTCATGGGCTTATTCTTGATTAATGGCTAGGTATGGGCCTTATGAGATTTTCTTTTATAGCCTATGATTCTTATTTTATTTATGGGCCTAGAACGTAATGTGTTTGATTTTAGGCCCATTTTTGAATTTCAGTTCATTTAGGTTCATTTGATTTGATTTATGAATTTGAGTGAATTTATCTAAATTAATTTAAGTGAATTTAGCTAAGTTAATTTAAGTGAATTTAATCTAAGTTAATTTAAGTGAATTTGACTTGAGTTAATTTAAGTGAATTTAATCTAAGTTAATTTAAGTGAATTTGGCTTGAGTTAATTTAAGTGAATTTAATTTGAGTGAATTTAAATAAATTTGGCTAAGTTAATTTAAGTTATTTTAATTTGAGTTAATCTAAGTGAATTTGACTTGAGTTAATTTGAGTGAATTTAATTTGAGTGAATTTAAGTGAATTTGACTTGAGTTAATTTAAGTGAATTTAATTTGAGTGAATTTAAGTAAATTTGATTTGAATTAATTTAAGTGAATTTAATTTGAATTAATTTAAGTGAATTTAGCTTGAATTAATTTAAGTGAATTTAAGTTGAGTTAATTTAACCTCGCAATGAAACCAAGGGTATTTAAGTAAACTACTTTAGTTAGATATTTTTATTCTTGAGCACTATCGGATGTTAGGATTAAGGCTTAAGTTTTTGACTTGGCTTTTTGGGTATTTCCAAATGGAGACTTGATATTTACCAAAGTGCCATGAATTATAAATAATCCTTATGGAGAAGAAAATTTACATTTTTCTTAGTTCTATTCACTTAGCTAAAGAAGAGAAAGAAGGGAGAATAAAGAAAGAGGGGAGATTGGCTAGAAAATTGTGAAGTTGAGGGTTTCTAAGGTGATTTTGAAGGGGCTATTGGAGGACTAAGGCTCTAATAGAAGAAGGAATTCCATGCACATAACTTTGAAGGTACGAAAGCCTATATTAATAGTTTAATCTTGTTCTCAAGAGAGGGTTTTAGAGGATTGTTAGTATAATAGCATGATTACATAATTTTAATGCTAGGTTACTGTTTTCATGACAATACTGTTATTTGCTGAATTTTCAATTAGTCATGGTATTTGGGGTCCATACAATCAATAAGATTGCAACGCTTCTACATACCAACATGTTCAATTCCTTCTTTCTAGGAAAATGCAAGTGTTACCAGAATCGGGTAAAACCCGATCAATGCGCCCACTTGGGGCTGACATGGGGTCCATGGCCCATTAGGGTTTGGAGCGCATGGCCTTATATTAACTACTGCCGGGGTGTTTGAAAGTGCACTCTGTTGACGCTGCCGCTGATGCCAATCCCCTTGTTATTATTCAACATTAAAAAAAATATTGGGATTTTATTAGGGTTCTTGAGGAAGAAGATGGGTGAAGCAATTCTTCCTCTTCACCCATATCCTTACTCAACCCTAATTTGGACTATTTTTTTAAGATCTATTTTTTTAAATTATAATATTTGAGATTATGAAATTGCCATTGAGATTTTATTTTTGCTTTAATGTGTTTGCAAATTTAAATTGACAAATTTTATTCATGATACTTGGTTGGCTCATGTCACATATATTATTATTGTTTTTAATGTGTTTAGCATGTATCTATGTATGTTGCCAATGCCATCATCCCCTCCCGTGGCAGTTGTTGACCTTTTGACTTGCTCCACTTGTTGGGTTGTGTGGTCGATCTCCACCCACCGGCCTATGGATGTTTATGTATGTTCATGGTTGGAGATCATGATTGGTATTTTATGTAAGTGGACATATTCCTATGTATGTACGTTAGAGATAGTCTTCGTGTGTCATGTAAAGTGCGACGCTCCCTACTTTGTAGATTGATGTAGTAGGACTTTTAAAAGAGATGTAATTATTGAAAAAATGTAATTATATTTTTGAGAAGCCTTGTAAAGGGTTAGCACCTCGCACTGCATATCATACGCTTACACTACCTCGGCATGCCTCTATAAGTACCAATCGGGTTCCTTTGTAGGACTCATGCGCACACGTATGTATGGCGCAATTTATGGATAGGAGATATGCATTCCTCCTTATTTTGTTCGAAATCGGTTAAAATTATATGCCCCTGAGCCACACACATGAGATTTGAATATGAATTTAGCAAAATTTTTGGTCTCACCATGTGGAGTATGGAGCCATTAATTTTAATCAGGGTTTCTGGAACAACTTATTGATGTGTTCTTAATGTTTACCTTGTGCATCATTATGTAATGATATGTGGAAACGAAGGATCCAGTATCTGCTCAATGAGCAAGAATACTTAAAATACTTGATCACTGAAATGACAAAGCCTGCAGAGGGTACTACCGTTGCAATCACCTTGTTTCTTAGCTATTGCCTTACCCCCTCTATGGGATACAACATCGTTGTTGTGCTCGGCCTCACTACTAGGGTCGATAGTTTGCTTTGAAACCACTGTAACGATCCAACCCCTTTTATCAATAGCTCAGGATGTTCTTCCCTAGACGATGTGGGAATAAAGTTCTTGGTTCATCTCACAAGTTAGTTTCTTGACCTTGGCCTCACCTCTTCGTTTCTTAGCCTAACCTCACCCTCTTTACAAGACTCAACGTCCCCATTGTACTAGCCTCACCACTAGGGTCGAGAGTCGGCTCTACTACCATTTATAACTCTCCAGCCTTATACCAAGCCACGATGTTATCCACTTTAGGGTGAAACCCTCACGGCTTTAAAACACGTCATACCAAGTAGAGGAGGCCACCCTTTGTCAATAGCTCAGGATTTTCTTCTCTAGCCGATGTGGGACTAAAGGTTCTTAGCTCAACTCACCACCTCGTTTTTAAAGCATTCTTGTAACGCTGACTCCATACGAACCAAAGATAAAAAAAGGAAACATCTTTTAAAAGAAAATCATGGGTAAATCCATCTGATCCAGCCTGATTCAGTAAGATCTAGTTTGGTATCGACTAAGATCAATTCCTATCCCGATATCAATTACTAAAATCGTATTTATCACTAAAAATTTTTAGGGAGCAATTTTTTGTCTAGGAGTGTAGCCTACGCCAGCACTCCCATGTGTCTATCTTTCTCCTCCTTAAAACAAGGGGCATAGCTGTCTTTTCATATGGGGAGGATAGAGATAGACTCATGGGAGTGTTGGCATGGGAGTATGCCAACACTCCCAGACATAGTTCTTTTTCCCATAATTTTAAGATCCACCTCCATTATCTCTAAATAGAAAGTATTATTCTTTGATGATGTCACCCCATATTAACTAGGAACATATAGATTGGACCATACAAAGATGTTGATTTTCTTTGCTTCTTTGATTATTTCAAGTTTTTTCTGTAAGGATTAGATTGGTCATGGTTTCTGATGTAGTCAATTAATAAAATAATGTAGATATGCAACCTTCTAGTAAAAGGATTTTAAAGTATCGTTGTAGCTACTAGTTGATTGGTGCAATTCTCCCTCTTGAGTAGGGATGTAAATGGATATTCGTAAATTCGTATTCGATCCGCGTTCGTATCCGTTTAAGAGAATCCGAATCCGTCCGAAACTAATCGGATACGAATATGATAATCTCCCTATCCGACCAATTATTATCCGATTCGTTTAGCAGTCCGACGGTAATAAAATATCTGAAATATAACTCTGTGTTTGTCTATCCTTTTAAGTTACCTTATTGGATTTTGTTATCTTATTTTTCTAAATTTATAAGTTAAGATAATGTGATTCTTTTTCTAGATTTGCTATTGGTTTATATATATTGTTTTATGCAATGTGATACATGGAATTACATATCTATTAAAAAATAAAAGTAAAAAACGCAAGAGAATAAAAGACTAAGAAGAGTAGAAGAAAGGGTAGTTACTGAACTCTCAAGTCTCAACCCTAACCCTCATCATAAAAACGGTAAATATGTCAATGGATAGTCGAAAAATCGTATTCGATCCGCATTCATATCCGTTTAGGAGAATCTGTATTCAAAAAATCACTATCTAGAAATTATCCGAATCCGTCCGAATATAATCGGATACGAATATGATAATGCCACTATCCGACCGAATTCGATCCGTTTACATACCTACTCTTGAGGAAAGAAATGATTCTAGATCTCCTCAGAAATGTGTGTAGCTCCTTCCTTTGAACTTTTGATCAGGCCAAAGGCAATAACTCAGAAATTCATATAGCTCCTTCTTTTGACCTTTTGATATTTTTTTTTAATTTTTTCTCTTGACTATGAAGAAGACTTCAATTAATTTGGCTGAAAGTGTACATGCAGATAGAAAGTACGGAACTTGAGTGCTAAATGGACCATCACATGGTAGTTAAGCATGGCCAGCATTTTTCTTTCCCTAATTAAACTTCCACTAATCCTTGGAGACATACTAGAGATAGAAATCCTAGGAGAAATAATACTAATAATAGTTGATTTATTATATAACATATTTAATTTTTGTTGAAGGTCAGGAAATGAACTTTATTAAAATAAAATAATAAAGAAAATACAATCCCTTGAATAACTATTCAACCTTCAACATGGTCATCAGTAGAACAGCAAAACAAAAAAAAAACAAAAAAAACACAAAGAAACACTTTGAAAACCTATATCTAGATCTCATTTGAGCATCCCCTAAAACATCATTAGTATGAAGTTCGAAGCTCCATCTGGATTGTATACGTCATTGACTTAGCTGCATGTTCCTCAAAATACTCTCCAGATCAACCCTCCCACACGCATCTGAAGCACCAGGGTGAAATTTCCAAATCACAAGAGCAATTGGTCTTTTTGGATTTTGACTACTAAGCTTAGTAGACCTTATTTACTTCAATTTTAATGTTGTCTAAACTTTGATTAGTAGATGAGTTTCTTTGGCCTTATAAAATTGTGGAAGTCCCATCTAGAGGCGGATCCCATATCTCCGTAGAGGGGTTCAGATCTGTCCCCACCTGTCTCCATGTGGATAGCAGATTTGAACTCTTGATGGACTTGCATAATTAGAAAAGATCTCCGAGATTATATATGTTCTAGTGTTTTGAAGAATCAGAGATAGAAACAGTTGGCTATACTTGTCAAGAATATAGAAATAATGCAAGTCAAGATGACAACTTCCGGTTGTTGAACCTAAGTTTATGGAAAGAAACAAAACAAAAGAGGCATTACTGTAAGAAAGAAACTCATTGAGATTAGACATTTGTACGAATTTAAGAAGGCTTTTAGATATTTCAAATGGAAAATAAGTGGTGTCAAAGGAGATACGATACAGTTGATTGACCAGAATTAAGTCCAACTTGGATAGCTGGGAGGGTACATCTTTGCTAATTAATGAGTGTCAAATCTTACCCCCCCCCTCCCACCCCACGCGCTTAAGCCAGTGACGTGAAGACCTGGCTCCTCTCCAGCCGTATAGAGAGCTAGACGGTTCAGTGCTCGGAAACCACCCCAAAAACAAGAGGGGTGGTCAGTTAACATGTGGGGCCCAAGTGGGACCCACCTATGAAATGATCATCCAATCTTTGTTTTTGCTGTTGTTTAGCGGGGTTGGACGTTCTAGTTCTTGCCACGGTTGGACAGAATCTTTTTTCTTAACGTGAAGATTTAGGTTAGAATGATTTAAGGTATAAATAAAATAATATTATTTAAAAAAAAAAAATAAAGATATGAATAAACAACTCAATAATTAATAATAGAGACAAGAGATTGCTATCTGATCATGCAATACTAGCACAGAATCAATGAGAGTGTCGTTGGGATATCAATATAATTGTAATATTTTATATTAATGAAAAGTTGGATTTTGTAACCTTTTATTTTCTTATTTTCTGAGCTGTACTAACAAGTCTATTTGAAACTGGTGCAGGTTGTCATCCAGAGTTTTTCCCCAGTGGAAGAAATGATTGTGACCAAAGAGATTGGTCATGAAAGAAGATGTACAACAAATGATTGTTTCAAAATTTTAAGCTTACTAGCTCCATCAGAAAGATTAACAGATACATGCACATGCTGTATATTATAGATTACTAATATTTAAATTTACAATGCCCATGATTTAAAACCTGGGCATCAACTCATAAAGAAGTCTGAGTTGTCTCAGCTCGAGGGTAGAAATTTATTCCCTTGTCATTCAATGGCAACTAAGATGATGGCAATTTTTAAACCTAATTTCCTACTTGCAATTCTTTTCTGTATTTTTATTTTTGCCAGGGGTTCATTCTATGGTTCAAGTAAGCAGGTTCAACAACGGAATAAGCTTCCATGGATTTTGATTCAGCCAAAATCAGCCTGAACCCTAGAAATCCATTGTGGACCGATCAATTTGAATCGACTTGAATTAGAATTGCAATCTGCTGATTCTGATCCGATTTGGCGATTCAATTTGAATTCCTCAAACCATGGTTCATTCCCTTCTCTTGTATTTGCCTTTTTTTTAGGGGGGGGGGGGGTTGTGGTTGCATGAAAGGTTGGAATATGAGAGGTTGGCAACAATGCTATGCAAAATGTCCTTGGTCCTTGGTTTTGATTTTGGCTAATGGTTTATGTCAATTATATGAGATTCCATTCATGGATCAAAACAATTTTAGATAATTTACAAGTATCGGACCTTTGTCCCCTGAGGTTCATTGATCAATATGATTGTACGGTTAAATATTTCAAATGAAAAATAAAGAAAATGAAAACTATATATCGGCAGAATTAACATATACCAAGTGGTGTAAAAGGAGAAACCGTACAATTGATTGACCAGGCTTAAGTCTAACTTGGATAGCTGGGAGGGTACGTCTGGGCTAATCAATGAGGTGTCAAATCTTACCACCCCCTGGCTTCTAGCTAGTTGTACGTCCACGTAACACACCCTACGCCACAAATATAATGGTCCTGATGGTCATGTCCTCTAAATACTTTTGAAGTTTGAATTAAGAAGTCTTCTTCTTACTAAAACTTTAAAACTTAAAAACTAAAAACTAAAAACTAAAAGACTAAAACATTCTTCTGTGGATATTATTTTATGGGATTCATAGTTTCAAACCTCTTCTGTCTTATTAATATAATGTCTTCCTGTTCTTATTCATATCCCACCACCCCTTATAAATAATCTTTTGGGGTCTTTGGAGATCACCTTGTAGTCCAGACCTTAATTGTTCTTAGTGGTTGATGAAGATGAAGAAGAACTCATTCCAATTCCTTTCCTTTCTCTTATTCTCAATATTACATCTCATCAGTTTGTTTCTTGGTGAATTGGTTGCTTCTCAAAACAACATAACTGTCCCATTTGATGTTGGAGTGATTCTTGACTTCGATAAAGATGACTCGAAGAAATCTAGTACCTCCATGTCAATGGCGCTCGAGGACTTCTATGCAAAGAACAGTTTTTACAAAACAAGAGTGGTTCTCCATACCCGAGACTCAAAGCAAGATATTGTTACTGCTGCTTTCATGCGTATTTCTCATCCTTATATTCATTCCTTTCTTCCCTCATCAGGAATTTCAGTTTTCATTTCTAATGCAAATTCCTGAGTGCGGGGCGTTGGTGCATTGGTAAGATTGTTCTATTGTGACCAAGTGGTCACGAGTTTGAAAAACAGTCTCTGTGCAAAAGCAGGGGTAAGGCTGTTGCGCGTATATTATGACCTTCCCCAGACCCCGCAATGTGGGAACCTCATGCACCGAGTACGCCCTTTATTTATAATGCAATAGCAAGTAAATGATGTCACCTACATTCATTTCTTAATATTTATCTTTTATAATACATTTTCTTAATGATTAGTTGCTATTAATTAACTGTTTGTTTATGAAATTTATCTCAAGATATTCATGTTTACCATGTAGCAAGTATTTTGTTGGTTCCAGTCAAGCTTTGACATCTTGATTTCCTCCATCTAATATATTTGATAAAAATATCAATTCTTATTATTGTAGTAGGAGAATAATAGTAGGTAGGATCATAGGTGTAAAATTTCCCTCAAAGCATAAAATAGTGGAAAGTCAAAGCTTGATTTTTATTTTTTAATTTTTGCTAAAGATCCAAGAATAAATTAATGAAAAGAATAAATTACAGGATTAATAGATTCAAATTAAAATTACTAGGAAAAGGATCTCCACCTTCGGCATTGCCATCAGCAGGGGTCCTGATGACTCCAGAACTAACGGACCGAGACCAATCTCCTAGGTCAGGAGAGAACCGACCCTTTAGGGTCAGAGAACGTGTTAATATCGGGAACCGTTCCCACCTGTCACGGGGGATTGTGCATACGAGGTTTGGTAAGGTCGCATTAGCCTCCAGGAAGTACACGGTCAAGTACGACCTATCTCGGTAGGGATGGTTCGGGTCAAGCCAATCTTTCGAGAATCAACAACCAGCCCTAACGTCCTCCGTGAAAAGTGTAACGGTCCCATGATCTACGTACCATTATCCTATCCATAAGGGGTGAAACTAACAGGAACTTATCCACAAGGCCGATAAGTAGGCCACCATCCCTAAAATCACTCATGGGACTCCAATCTCGCCCAAAGATTCCTCCTGAGAATTCTTACCTAAACAGGACACTCCTCTCTTCTACAGCCTCTCCTAATGGTGATTATAAATATGAGGTGATATCCCTCCCTATAGGGATTCTATTCGACTCTCTGATTGATTATCTGTTGCTAAGCATGACCCAGGAAGGTGCCTTGGTCAATGAAGGAACCCTCCCACCGTCGCCACCTCTTCCAGAGGATCTTTCCACTGTCTTGGGCCCAAATGCCCCTGCTACGGTTGGTTAGATCAACGATCTTTAGCAGAACGCCCTTTTTAGGGATATACTCAAGGAAATGCTGGCGTGGAGAGCACTCGACCCAACGCCAGCCATTGCGCTTGCTCCTACCCTTCCACCTCCGCCTCTAGGGATACTGACCCAAGCTCGAGAGACAAAATGCACCCATCCCAGGCACGGAGATGGCCAAAGAACTCGGAGTCGGGCTAGGTCATCACAGCCAACCCGAAGAAGTGTACCCCCACCA
This sequence comes from Telopea speciosissima, assembly GCF_018873765.1. Classification (NCBI taxonomy): domain Eukaryota; kingdom Viridiplantae; phylum Streptophyta; class Magnoliopsida; order Proteales; family Proteaceae; genus Telopea; species Telopea speciosissima. The sequence goes on along the minus strand of NC_057919.1, from coordinate 30,716,447 downwards.
GGGATAGTTAGGACCGGAGACCTGCCAACCAGGGCTCGCAAAAACTTGGCACCCGCCATAGAACCGTCTGCGACAACGCGTCAAGAAACATTTAGCCGGACTAACCAGAGCCACACTCGGCAATCTCACCCACACACATCGCAAGAAGAAAACTCGAGGTTGGTGAACCAAGGAAGCGCACTAAGAGATGGCAGCCATGGGGAGCGAAAGGTCCAGACTACAAATACGGGGATAAACCAACTCGCGAAAGATGAGCTTGACTGTAAGCACAAGGACATCAATGATAAATTGAAAGCGCTAGAGAAAGGGACCGATCCCGAAGAATATTTTTGACCGGGCTAGCATCCATTCTCGGCTGAGATAAAGAGGGCAAAGTTTCCCCGAGGATTCAAGCCACCCAGTTTTGAGACATACGATGGAAAGACCGACCCTAACGACCATATAAGCTACTTCAATGCGATGATGACGGTCTATGGGGGATCCGACGTCATATCGTGCTGATCCTTCCCCATGTCCCTTAAGGGACCAGTCGCACTATGGTTCTTCAAGCTGAAACCAAACTCCATAAAGAGTTTCACGGAGTTAGCTCAAGCCTTTGTGAGCCGTTTCCAAAGCATTGTGAAACAAGAGAAGAAGGCAACGAATCTGTTGGCAGCAAGGTAGCGACCTGACGAGTCGATATGGGACTACATCACTCGCTTCAATGGAGAATCCCTAGAGATAAAGGACCTGGACGATGGTATGGCCTTCAATGCCCTGCACAATGGGGTCACGAACCATGACCTGGTCCGGTCCCTATCCTTGGAGCCGATTTACAATATGACTGAGCTACTGGATTGATGCTACTAGTACACAAACATGGCTCAAAAGGCGGCCGATGGCAAGGGCTTGGAGAAGAAGAGAACAAGTGACAAGGAAGAGAAGAAGGTAAAAAAAGACAAAAATTTGATCGGTATCAGGACCGAGATCTTAGCCCTGATTACACGCCGTTGACCACCTCCAGGACCAATATCCTCAGGGAAGTCCATAATCGAGGACTGTTGCAATTGCCGAGACCGAAAGATAGAAACTAGAAGAAATACTGCAAGTTCCATAAGGATGTCAGGCACGACACTGAAGATTATTGACAACTGAAAAGGGAGATAGAAGACGTGATCCAGAAAGGTCACCTCTGACGGTATGTCAAAAGGGAAGATCGGAGAGAAGGAACCTGAGGTTAAAGAGCCACTCATGCCTAGCCGAGGAGGGAAGATCAGACCAGAGATCGCGATGAACGAGAACGACGAGATGGACCCTAGGAAGACCGATGAGAAGATCGTAGGTTCGAAGCTGAGATCAACACGTCAACTGAGCCAGCCATACTCACCATTTGTGGAGGATTGGGGCACGAATCCATCCGTAAGGCCAAGGCCAAGGCCCGGTTTGTAGGCATAGCAGAGACGGTGGAGAAAAAAGCGAAGCCTTACCCATCCATCTCCTTCTCGGATGAAGATCTCGAAGGGCTAAGCTGGCCACACGACTATGTGGTCATGGTTTAGGCATTGATAGCAAAGAGGTTGGTGCACCGTATCCTCATAGACACAGGAGCCTCAGTAGTTTTGCTGTCCTACGATGCATACTTATAGTTCGGGTTCTAGCCTGGCACCCTCAAACCAGAGAGTGCGCCTCTTTATGGTTTCTCAGGGTCGCCCGCATAAATCAAAGGCTCGGTAGAGCTCTTGGTAACGGTTGGGATGGTCCCCTGGCAAAAGACTGTAAAGGTCAACTTCATGATGGTTCAGGTCGCGACTGCCTACAATGCCATTCTGGGACAGCCCAGCTTAAACAAGACTGGGGTGATCGTCTCCACCAAACACCTGAAGATGAAGACCCCACCGAGAACAGAGTAGGAGAATGCCAGACCAAGCAAAAGAAGGCAACAGATTGCTACATGACGTTTGTTAAACAAGTCAATGGAAACTACCGAGGAGTGGCCTTCACGGTTGAAGTCAGTGAGAATCGCGACGAACAAAAATAGTAAAGGGGAGAGCCCGTGGAAGAACTGATCAATGTCACGATTACTGATACTGATCCTACCAGGACGGTCAAAGTCAGAGCGTTGTAAAGTAGCGAAGAAGTGAACGAGCTCGAGACCTTCCTGAGAGACCATGCCGACATTTTTGCATGGTTGGCAGCGGACATGCTAGGTATACCCCGGCATGTAGCTGAGCATGCCCTGCATATTGACCATTCAAAGAAACCGATCCAACAAAAGAGGACCTTTGCTCCGGATCGACAGGAAGCAATGAAAGAAGAGGTAGAGAAACTCAAAGCATCAGGCTTCATTCAGGAAGAGCAGTTCCCTATGTGGTTGGCCAACGTCATTATGGTACCAAAACCGAACGGGAAATGGAGAATTTGTGTTGATTACACTAACTTGAACAAGGCTTGTCCAAAAAACAAATATCCACTTCCCTGAATAGACCTCCTGATTGACGCCACCACAGGATATGAAAGGTTAAGCTTCATGGATGCCTACTCGAGCTACAACCAGATCCTGATGAAGAAAGAAGATGAGGTGTATATGGCCTTTCGATCCTACCAATAGAAATTCTGTTATAGGGTTATGTCGTTTGGCTTGAAGAACGTGGGAGCGACTTACCAAAGAATGGCGAACCACATGTTCCGAGACTAGATCGGTCGGAACATGGAAGTCTATGTCGACGACATGCTTGTCAAAAGTGTTCGAACTCAGGATCATATATCTGACCTGAAGGAAGTATTTCAGGTATTTAGGAAAAATTAGATTAAGTTGAACCTGGCGAAGTGCGCCTTTGGGGTCAATTCAGGAAAATGATACATGGTGTTATAGAGAGGGATAGAAGCCAACCCTGCTAAGATCAAAGCAATCCAAGAAATGGCACCACCAAGGATGGTACGGGAAGTGTAGACATTGAATGGCAGAGTCGCAGCTTTGGCCCAATTCATGTCTAGATTCGGAGACAATTGTCTTCCAAGACGCCAAAAAACCTTAGAACTACTAAAGACTTCGCTTGGATGGAGGAATGTTAGCGAGCATTTTAGGATCCCAAGGTATACCTCTCCAGCCCACCACTATTAGCACGACTCGAGCCCCAGGATAAACTATCAATATATCTAGCCACCTCACCCATTGCTATCAGTGTCGTGCTCGTGAAAGATGAGGATAAAAGATAAAGGCTGATATATTATGTTAGCCACGTCCTTCTAGATGCAAAAAGCAGATACTCAAGGATCAAGAAGTTGGCCTTTGCTCTGGCGGTCGCGATGAGGAAGTTGAGGCCGTACTTCCAAGCCTACCTCATAGATCAGCCGCTGAAGAAGGTGATCCACAAGACTGACGTCTTGGGACCACTGATAGCATGGGCAGTGGAGTTAAGTGAGTACCAGATTGAGTATTAGCCAAAGATGACAATAAAGGGCCAGGCTCTTATTGATTTCCTGGTCGAATGCACTTTGACTGAGGATGAACAAAAAGAAGGAGAAACCGATACAGGGAACGAAAACAAGGCCCCCTGGACCATGTTTGTGGACGGTTCGAGCAATAAAGGAGGAAGTGGGACAGGGTTCCTACTCACCAGTCCAAAAGGCTTCGTAATACAATACGCTTTATGTTTTGGTTACCCGGTGTCCAATAACAAAGCTGAGTATGAGGCATTGCTAATAGGATTGAAGACAGTTCGAGCAATCCAAATTGAGAATTTAAAGGTAAGAAGTGATTTGCAACTAGTCACGAACAAGGTAAACGACGAATACGAGGCAAAGGATGACTAGATGGTGGCCTATTTGGCTAAAGCTTGGGTCATGATCGAAAAGTTTGACACATTTGAGATGGAATGAGTATCAAGAACCAAGAATGTGGTGGCAGATGCGCTCTCTCGACTTTCCAACTAAACCATCTTACTAAGAAAAAGAGGTGGCCCAGATCGAGACCGAACCGAGCTGGATGGACCCCATCATAAACTACCTAAGGGATGATATCTTGCCCGAGGACCGAGCAGAAGCCAAGAAAGTAAGAGTCAGGGCCGCGAGTTACACCATGATCAATGGAAAACTTTACACGCGATCCATTACAGCTCCATTGTTGAAGTACTTGGGCCTGAGCAAAGCCCAGTACACATTGGCCGATCGAGGTCCACTAATGCATCTGTGGGACTCATATGCGTGGACGTGCACTAGCATATAAGATATTGCGCCAAGGGTTCTATTGGCCAAGGATGTAGGAGGAGGCAATTAAGTATGTAAAGACGTGTGAACAATATCAGAAGTACGCACCCATCCCACACCAGCCCGCTACCCAACTGACCTCAGTCCTCAGTCCTATACCATTCGCGATGTGGGGAATGGACATCCTCAGAGATTTTGTACCAGCCTCTGGAGGAAGGAGGTACTTGGTTGTGGCCATCGACTACTTCACAAAGTGGGTCGAGGCCGAACCTCTAGCCAAGATCATTGAAAAGCAAATGGAGAAGTTCTTCAGGGACAAGATAATATAACAGTTTGGACTACCATGGGTGCTTGTCACGGACAATGGAAAATAATTTGATAATCCGAACTTCAAGGTGTTTTGCGAGCACTACCATATTGATTTCAGGCCAGTAGCGGTCACACACCCTCAAACAAACGACCAAGTATAAGTAACAAATCGAACGCTACTGAGCGAATTAAAGCGAAGGCTAACCGAAGCAAAAGGCAGATGGTTAGATGAAGTCCTAAGTCATTTTATGGACATACTGGACTATAGTCCGTACACCCACAGGGGAGAGCCCGTTCCGCTTGACCTACGGAATTGAGGCCCTAGCACCAGTTGAAGTGCTCGCCGCATCCCATAGAGTACTGAACTTCAATAAACGAACGTGCCAGGACAGACTCCGTGTAAACCTAGATTTTTTAAATGAAGTACAAGAAGCCACTTCAATGAGGAACGTAGCCTATTAGCAGAGGATGGCCCGGTACTTTAACTCCAAGGTCAAAGAACGACTATTTAGGCCAGGTGGCTTAGTCCTCAAAAAGGCAAAGGCCTCACAACTTACGAAAGAAGGAAACACTCTCAGCAAACTGGGAAGGGCAGTACATAAACTCTAAGCAAATACGCCCTAGAACGTACCACTTGAAGACTCCGAGGGGCAACAAGATACCCCAACCTTGGAATTCAAAGAATTTGGAAAAATTCTATCAGTAGACTTGTAACATCTGCCGAAACTCAATAAAGTACAGTTCTCCAGTTCAACACGGCTCATCTTTTCTTCGTCTTTTCTTATTAGCTCTTTGATATATGAAAGACCGATCCCGAAGATCGGCACTAAAGTCCGACCCTAAATAGTCCGCCCAAAAGTCCTTAACAAGGCACTAAAGATCGATTCTAAATGGTCGACACAAAAGTCCTTAGCAAGGCACTAAAGATTGACCTTTAATGGTCGGCATAAAAGTCCTCACTGAGGCATAAACAGACAATCCTAAATGGACGGCAAACATTCCTTAAGGTAAGGAAAACCATTTCTAGATGGTCGGAACAGTAGTTGCATTTTCAAAAAATATATATATAGACCGAGCCATGCCTAAGTGATCAGAATGCAAGGACGTGCCAACGAGAAAGCCAAACCGAGCCATCAAAATAAACAGAAGTAAAAATTTATTGTCCCGGCCCCACAGTCCCTTACAAAACATGGGGCCAAGTTATCCCATACAAAAGAGTTCAAAAAAAGAGAAGGCGTTCAACAAGCACGTTGGGTGGGATCAGATTCAAAGAGGAAGCGTAGGGTCGGCTAGGGGATCTTAAGGGTTAGGCTCTTGAGGCACAACAGGAAGGATCTGGTTGACTCTGACCCCAACCTCGACTGGACCACCAGCAGCAACGACAACCCTGTCTTGGGGAGGAACATAAGCATCGAAGTCATCGAAATTGAAGGTCTGGTCCTTGCCAAGGACATGCTTCATTGTGTCATCCACTCCAAAGCCATACACATGCTCCGTGCACTTCTCAATATACTCTTTGAGCTCGGGGGACTTCTTGAAATCCTCCACAGCTTGTGCACGGATCACCTCAGTGTCCACGATGGTCTTGTTTCGAAGCTCGACCAGCTCCCTCTGCAAATCCCAGATCATTTCTTTGGCATCCTCAGCCTCCTTCTCTAGGGAATCCTTCCGGTCGGTCAAAGTTCTCACCGTCTCCTCTGCCTCAGTCAACTTATCTGATAAACCGGTCTTCTCCAGTGCGAGGTCTGATATTTGTCGCTCCATCTCCTCCCGCTTCTCCCTCCCATGGAAATACAGGGCACAGTACTTCTCGAATAGAAGTGCCGGCTCGACCAGCTTGGAAACAACCTAAACGCAGAAAACAAATTTTAGAAAATGAGCGATAAAGGTTTAGAAAGGCAGAGTAAAAGACTTACAATGGTCATCTCAGAGTAGAGAGAGCTGGCCAACTCCACATCAGTGAACCTGGCTAGAGCAGTTCTGTCCCTGGGCAACCGAGCTCAATCCAACCACTCCCGAGCCACGACCTCGTCGTTGAAGCAAGAAACGCCCTCACGGATCTTCCATCTGGGGATGAGGATGGGGCGTTCATCCTTCTCTTGGCCTACAGGGACCTCGAGGTCATCCTTAAGATCAAGGATCTACTTCCCTCAGTCTGCCTAGTCAGTTGGGCGAGAAGACTTCCTTGATCGATATTGAAGAGTTGTGTCATCAGCCTCGAGGTCTTTCCATTCCTTTTGTTCGAAGGAGACGGGGCAGTGGCCGAGCCCCTCCGTTCCTGAGGTCGGGCGTCGGTGGCTGGACCCTTGTCTTGGGGTAAATCGAAGGAGGGGCCTCCCTTCTCCTTCTGCCTCTGCTCAGTAATCTTCCTCTTCTGAGCGGCCGCTATTTGGAACTTGTTGCTGTCGAGAGTGATAAAGCAAAAATGGTCAATGTTGAACCAAATAAGAAGAAAAATAGTAGGTTAGATCCTCCGAACCGAGAATACTCACTCGGGGGGGGGGGAGGGGGGGAACTTAACTTCCACCGGACTAATACGTCCTCCCGCTGAAGCCTATGAATGTTGAAGAGCTCCCCTTCCAGGCTAGTAGCTAGAGATTCCTGATCTTACTGACTCAGCTTGGGTATGGGATTGTACCTGCTTTAGTGGGATATTCCTCCACTCTAACATGAAAAGATTTCCCACAAACGAAGCAAAGAAGTATCGATCCTTTCAGTTTTTCACCAACTGGGGCATGTGACTAAGGATCTGCTCGGTCTTGAGGGAGCTCTTCAAGCCGCGCAAGGACAGGTAGTACCATCCCCCAACAGACTTTTTCAACATGAAAAAATAAGCAAAGAGATCGGCTGAGGATTCGCGGTGGAGCTGAGCAAAGAATATGAAGAAACCAAAGATCTATTTCCACGAGTTTGCTAGCAGTTATCCTGGGCAGAGTGTGAAATGGTTCAAAACATCAACCACGAACGAATGGGCTGGGAGGCAAAGACCATAGGTAAAGGCGGTCTCGTATAGGCAAACCTCGTCCGCCCAAAAGTAACAAGCCTTGTCATGTTTGTCCAGGGTACGAAGAACGATGTCGAAAGGGATAGGGAACCGATCTTTAATGACCTGCAGAGCCCGATCATTGAGGACACTAACGTTGCCAAGAGTGACATCTCCAATGATGGATCCCTCGAACTCGTCATCCTCTTCCTCAACCTGGGCCTCCTCAATCTCTGGGCATGAGCCCCACCTGCCACTCGCTCGAGATGGGGTTGAGTGGGTTGGATGATGCCCCCTCTCTGGGCCGCCGCCGAAGCAGAGGCCAAGTTTTGGGAACGACAGAATTGGGCCTCTAATTTCTTCGAACCGAAAAGGGCAGAGGGTTGGTTAATCTGAGTATCCTCAGAATTCACTCCCAAGTCATGGCTCGCACTTATCCTCAGAATCTCATGGCGATCGGCGTTGGGACCTCGGTATGAACTGTTAGAAGACATTGGATTAGAAGAACTTACTGGTCAGTTCGACAAACAAAGCTCCAATAGAATACACCTCCAAGCCGAGCCACAAAATAAGACGCGGAGTTTGACCGAGCCAAAGACCAGAAAGCACCAGACGAGCTGAGAGAAATTTCTCTAAGGAGCAAGCAGAGAAACGCGAAAGGAATGAAGTGGGGTACCACTATTTATAGATGGAAGGAGAAAAATGAAAGGACACTGCCAACGGTTGAGATCGATGGAGATCAGTGATCGAGAACAGGTGATGGCAAGGCTGCCCGAGACGCCATCATTACTTAGACCCATGTGTTGCTCGTGAATCGAAACATCACGCCTCACTTTTTCAGAAAAGATGGTGGGACATTAAAGTCCCCTTGAAAAATGAAACATCTGGATAGCACGTGAACAAGGATTGGACCGGACTCACCCTGGAGCGCAAGCGCTCCAGGGGAGTGAGGGGCAAGTGATGAGTCCAGAACTAACAGACTGAGACCGATCTCCCCTTTAGGGTTGGAGGACGTGTTAATCTTGGGAACCATTCCCACCTATTACGGGGGATCATGCATACAAGATTTGTTAAGGTCGCTTCGGCCTCCAGGAAGTACATAGTCAAGTACAACCTATCTCAGTAGGGACGGTTCGAGTCAAGCCGATCATTCGAGAATCAACAACCAGCCTAACGTCCTCTGAGAAAAGTGTAACGGTCCCATGATCTATGCACCACTATCCTATCCGTAAGGGGTAAAACTAACAGAAACTTATCCACAAGGCCAATAAGTAGGCCACCACCCCCAAAATCGTGCATGGGACTCCAATCTCGCCCGAAGATTCCTCCTGAGAATTCTTACCTAAACAGGACACTCCTCTCCGCTGCAGCCTCTCCTAATGGCGATTATAAATATGAGGTGATATCTCTCCCTATAGGGATTCTATTTGACTCTCTAATTGATTATCTGTTGCTAAGAGTGCTAAATTTGGCATCGGAGTGTTCGAGACCGGCACAGCTCCGTCACTTTTGTGCTAACCTCTTCTTGCAGGCCCCAAAGGTCAGCTCGCCTAGTTTTTGACGCAACAGTTCCCTAGCCCGCTACTTAGATAAAACGAAATCTAAGTAGTGTTCTGTTTTTTTTCTAAATTTAAAATTAATTTAAGATTCCAATCAAAATTGATTACAGTAGTCTAAAAATGTTATCTGAAGAAGATCAATGTTGCTCTATTCTTTTCGATTGGAATTCCAGTACAATTGCTTTCTTTGTCTATTTCTTGTGTTAATTCCATTAGGAGTACTTCTAATATAATCCTTAAATTGGGAAGCAGAATTTATAGATGAAGATATAGGAAGGAAAAAGGATGTACAAAAGTTGTAGCTAAATTTCAAGTTTTGTTTTCTATGAACACAGCAATGGACCTAATAGAAAATGTACAAGTTCAAGCCATCATAGGACCAGACAACTCAGGACAGGCCAAGTTCATGGCAGATCTTGGGGACAAAGCTCAGGTTCCTATTGTTTCTTTTGCTGCAACAAGCCCTTCGCTTTCTTCAGATCTTAATCCTTTCTTCATCCGCACTGCATACAATGACTCTGCTCAGGTGAAAGCCATTGCTGCAATTGTTCAAGCATTTGGTTGGAGGGAAGCTGTACCTGTGTATGAAAACAGCGAGTATGGTAATGGAATTATACCATATCTGGTTGATAATTTCGAAGCAATCAATACTCGCATCCCCTACAGAAGTGTTATATCTCCTAATGCCTCAGATGATCAAATTCTTGAAGAGCTATACAAATTGATGACAATGCAAACTAGAGTATTTGTTGTGCACATGCTACCCTCTCTTGGCTCTCGCTTATTTTTGAAGGCAAAAGAAGTAGGAATGATGAGTGAAGGTTATGTCTGGATCATCACAGATGGGCTGACAAATTTCTTAAGTTCCATGGATCGTTCTGTTATTCATTCTATGGAAGGTGTGTTGGGAGTAAAGCCCCATGTTCAGAGATCCAAAAAACTTGACAGTTTTGAAGTTTCATGGAAAAAGAAATTCTTACAAGAGAACCCAGATACAGTCAATGCAGAACTAGATATTTATGAACTATGGGGATATGATACTGCTTGGGCATTGGCAATGGCAGCAGAGAAAGTTGCAGGGGTGAATTCCAGCTCACAGAAGTCTAAACTTTCCCTGAACATTAGCAGTGTAGAATCTCTTCGAGTCTCTCAAATAGGTTTGGAACTTCGAGAAGAGATTTTAAATACCCAGTTTGAAGGTTTGAGTGGGGAATTTAAACTTGTTGATGGGCAACTACAATCATCAATCTTTCAAATAGTGAATGTAATAGGCAGGAGTGAAAAGGATATAGGGTTTTGGACACCAATGAATGGACTTTTCCATGAGTTGAATGTGACCAAGACAGAGACATATCCAAGCTTAAAGGATAAGAAGCTTCGTACTATCATATGGCCTGGTGATTCAACCACTGTACCCAAGGGTTGGGAGATTCCTACAAATGAAAAGAAGTTGAAGATTGGAGTTCCAGTGAAGGCTGTGTTTACAGATTTCGTGAATGTGCAATGGGACAATACTAATGCATCCACAGTCACTGGGTACTGCATTCAAGTGTTTGATGCAGTAATGGGGGCATTACCATATACAGTCCCTTATGAGTACATTCCATTTGCAAAAGCTGATCACACATGTGCTGGGACTTACAATGATATTGTCTACCAAGTTTATCTCCAGGTAATTAAGTTGAACTACTCTGTGGTGGTCTAATTTGTGTTTCATGATATATATATTGTTTTATCCTAATGCTAAAATAAGGGATTATAATACTTTTTTGAATGCTGAACAGAAATTTGATGCTGTTGTGGGAGATGTAACTATTATTGCAAATAGATCCTTGTATGTAGATTTTACACAGCCATATACCGAATCCGGTGTGTCAATGGTGGTGCCAATCAAAGACAACAATAGGAATAATGCATGGGTATTCTTGAAGCCTCTGAGCACAGATCTTTGGTTAACAACTGCAGCTTTTTTTGTCTTCACAGGCTTTGTGATCTGGGCCCTTGAACATCGAATAAATGATGATTTTAGGGGCCCTCTTCATCACCAAGTGGGAATGATCTTTTGGTTTTCCTTCTCCACAATGGTTTTTTCACATAGTAAGTTCTCTCTTCAGTCTTCTTCCAATGTTTTTTTTTCATCTTTCTATTATCAAGAACTGTCTTTCCATTAGGAAAATGAAGTTATCTCATATAAACAATTTCAGAAGGGTAAGTCCATTATACTCTTATACTGTTATTTCCATTTAGTGTCTTTGAGCTTGTGAGTTGAGCGTCGGAGTTATAAACTTAGTGTATTGAACATCTACTTGCTTACAAAGTATTTCATGTCATAATTAACTGAGTTTTCACAATATCATTTTAATTAATTATGTAACATTTGTTTTAATTTCTAATTTCTTTTTTTTTTTTTAAGCATAAACTATTCAGTATGTCCCAGACATTTGACATAAAGGGTATGCCAATGGATAGAAAAAAACAGAGTGGCCAGATCTGAATTAAGCATATTCCAATAAAAGTTCCATCTTTTGGTTGCCGAAAATCATTAATGAATGTTTTAATGGATGCAGAGGAGAAAGTGATTAGCAATCTTGCGAGATTTATATTGATTATATGGCTATTTGTTGTCCTTATCCTCACATCAAGTTACACAGCAAGCTTGACATCAATGCTCACAGTTCAGCAGCTCCAACCAACCATAACTGATGTACAACAGCTACTGAAAAATGGGGAGAATGTCGGTTACCAAGAGGGTTCATTCGTGTTCGGGTTATTGAAACGGATGAACTTTAATGATTCAAAGCTTAAAGCGTATAATACTGCACAAGAATTGGATGATGGTTTATCCAAAGGCACTGCCAACGGTGGATTTGCCGCCGCTTTTGATGAGATTCCATACCTCAAGCTTTTTCTCTCACAATATTGTTCTAATTACAGCATGATTGGCCCCACATATAAGACTGGTGGATTTGGCTTTGTAAGTCTCTTTCCTTCTCCCATCTTCCTCCATCACACACATTGTTATGTAATGTTACTGGCTTTTAAGTTGTATGAATGTTTATCATGATTCATTTAATTTGTAACTTCCATAGGTCTTCCCAAGAGGTTCTCCTCTAGTAAGTGATGTTTCAAGGGCAATCCTGAATGTAACAGAGGGAGACAAAATGACACAGATTGAGAAAATGTGGTTTGGAGATACCAATTGCCCAGACTCTAGCACCACTATAACTTCAGGCAGTCTTACAGTAAAGAGCTTTTGGGGCCTATTCCTCATCACTGGAACCATTTCATTTATAGCATTCCTTGCATTTTTGATTCATTTTTTCTGGAGGTATCGAAATATGTGGAAGAATAATGATCAGAAAGTTACCCTGCGGCAGAGAATTGGCATCATGATAGAGCAGTTTATGAGGAAGGATTTCGAATGTTTTACTTTCAGGAATCGTGAACTCCAAATCCAAAATACTCCAGATGTCATGGGTGCTACTAGGAGTCCCTCAGTCATTTCCGAACACACAAATGGGAATTTTGATCAAGCAACAACTTCCACTGGAACTGCTCCCCCAAGTCCAAGTAATCCAATAGCTGAAGAGATATCACCTACTATTGAACTTAGCAATCAAGTAAGTAGTAATGAGTCCGAGATCCCTTGAGGTGACTAATGGAAAATGATTTCTTTTTTGGTGACAAACATGTAATATCAATACTGCGTTTCCTAGCTTTAGACATTGGGATTGTACCATCCACCATCACCTCCTCAGGCTGATGATTAGAGATCTCTTCTTTATGCCATATGATTCAAAGCATTTTACTTTTGATGGATGACTGTAATAAACACTTTAAGTCTTTCTTTTTAGCTTTGAACAATTACTTTAATAGTCATCTTGACATACTAATGTCTTGATTTCTGTTCTCTCTATATGCATGTTTGAATTCTATTACTTATATAGTTGATCTGGCTATTATGGATTATTTAATATTTTACTTATATCTATGCATTTGCTCAGGGGGAGCATTTACATTTGTGTCATGCATACTTTAGGGGGGAGTTTTTACCCACCTAACCCCTTCTTTTGTTGATGACAAAAGGGGGAGAAAGATTTAGATATATGTCATTCTCAATGTTTCAATATTCGTTATATGCTGAGTTTTAAAGGCTTGAATTAGTGATGAGACATTGATATGATTTATCTAATTATTTAATATAGCTCGGATAACCTCAGTCTTATATGATTCATGATAAATTTTTTATCTTGAGAATCAACTGTTTGTCATCCTTAAAAGGAGGGAGATTGTTGGGGAATTGCCTATTCAAGAATCTCATATTATTCCCGATTCGTTCACAACTAAGTTTTGATGATAAAAAACACTTGAATATACTTAACATATATGCAACGTTTTGTAGTTACTCATAATGATAATGAGCAAGACACTATTCTATTGGAGTAACAATACTTGAAGAAGAATCAAGACTGGCTTGTGGAGAACAAGACAAATCATGCTTATCAAGTCAAGTCAAGGTAAAGCTTCAAGACAAGATATAAGATTAAAGTCAAGTCAAGGCAAAAGAGAATATCGAAGCCAAAACAAACTCGAAGACTGAAGATAAAACTTCAAAGATGCTAGTGTGCACCTAGACTGCTTTAGAACACTCGCACACTTGCATTTGCATACTTGCATATTCATATGAGAATGGACCAAGATAGACCCTAGGTATGCCAAGGACCCTTAAAAAGACCAATAATATGTTATAATACCATTGGTGTAAAAGCCCCAAAAGACACGACCAAACCAATCAAAACAGGGCTGATTTTGCACCAATCGGTCTGATCGATCCAACAACTGGTCTGATCGGTTAGTAGCAGTATGCACTGACCTTAACTGGCTGCATAGAGGTTGGTAACCGGTCTGACTGGTTGATCCAATCGGCTAGAGAGAGTTCAGCTAGTATCAAGCTAGGTCAAGCCGGTTGTCCAACAACTATATTTTTCAAACGGCTCCTTCAAGTCATCCAACCGGTTTATGAACAGGTCGACGTAAAATATCACTGTTTTTTTTACCGTTTGAGATTCCAATTCCTCATACTTTTTGGCTATAAATAGGCCACTGAAGGATAAACTTCACACGAATTTTGAGGCATTCAATACTACTCTTTGGAGAGCATTTGATAAACGTTCTTTGTCCTTTTATTATCAACTTTGGAGTTGAGCATCATCATTATAAGATTCAGTTTTTGAATCAATTCAACCATTGAAGGCTTGAATCGTAGCGTTTGAATATTTTCATCAAAGAAGCCTTGAGATAGCCTTCATCTTGTGCATACACTCAATCTCACATCATTTTGCACAAGGAGTATTCTCTACATAAGTAACATCATTCCTTACACTATTTATTTGTTTATATTTGATTCTTAGTGTTGATATAAGACTTGGTAGAACTCTTGATCAAACTAAGGGTGCATAAACCAAGACTGCACTTAGGTGATTGCATGGATGCTCTTATCCTAAAATATTCTATGCATGGACCCTATTATCCTTAAAAGATTGTTGTAAATGATTCTCTCGTCTTGAAACAAGATTGTGTAAAGTTGCTGTAAACGATTCTCTCGTCTTAAGTGTACAAAGAAAATGCCAGATGAGTGGAGGAGAAGCACTGTAGTTCCGGTTTTTAAGAATAAAGGTGATATCCAGAACTGCAATAATTATAGGGCATAAAACTAATGAGTCATACCATGAAACTTTAGGAAAAAATCATTGAAGCACACTAAAGAAGAGAAACTGATATATCGGAGAACCAATTTGGTTTTATGCCAGGGAGATCCACGACAAAAGCTATTTACCTTTTAAGGAGGCTTATGGAAATATTTAGAGCCTTCAAAAAGAATCTCCATATGATCTTTATCGACTTAGAAAAGGCCTATGATAGAGTCCCTAGAGAGCTCATTTGGCAGGTCCTAGGGAAGAGAAGGAGCTCAAGTAACTATGTGGATATAATCAAGGACATGTATGAGGGTGTAGAGACGAGTGTCAGAACTGCAGAGGGCCAAAGTAGTGAATTCCCTATTACAATTGGATTACACCAAGGATCAGCTTTAAGCCGTTTTTTGTTTGCACTCATCATGGATGATTTAACTAGGCACATCTAAGATGAGGTCCCTTGGTGTATGCTTTTCGTTGATGATATTGTTTTGGTAGATGAGACAGTGGAAGGGATTAATACAAAGCTGGAGTTATGGAGATCAAGCTTGGAATCACGAGGTTTTAAGCTAAGTAGAACAAAGATAGAGTATATGATGTGTAACTTTAGTCAAACCAGGAGAAGTGATGAAGTGGTGAACTTGAGGAGCGACATCTACCACAAAGTGAATGCTTTAGATACCTGGGGTGAACCATTAACAAAGAGGATGATATAGAAGATGATGTTTCCCACAGAATTAAAGTAGGATGGATGAAGTGGAGAGGTGCATCGAGAGTGTTATGCGACAAACGCATGCCTATTAAGCTTAAGGGGAAATCCTACAGGACAGTAATAAGACCAGCCATGATTTATGGAGCAGAATGTTGGGCGGTTAAGAAGAGTAATATATAGATAAGATGAGTGTAGCAGAGATGAGGATGTTGAGGAGGATGTGTGGCAAGACCAGGAGAGATAGAGTAAGGAATAATTGTATTAGAACCAAATTGGGAGTTGCACCAATCCAAGACAAGCTTCGTGAGAGCCGCTTGAGGTGGTATGGTAGACCTTTGGGTGCACCGGTAAGGAAGAGTGACCAGATTTAGTTTGACAGAGCTAAAAGAGGTAGGGGCAGGCCTAAAATGACTATTGGAGAAGTGGTAAGAAAGGATATGCATGTGGTAGGGCTCGATCCTAGTATGACCGCAGATAGAGTTGTTTGGAAGACAAAGACCCATGTAGCCGACCCCTTGTAGGGGAATGTTCCTGGGATGCTGCTTTGACTACTGCTTTGACTTTTTTCTTTTCTATTTTCTATTCTTCTTCCTTTTACTTCTTTTACTTCCTTTTACTTCTCTTATTTCTTTTACTTTCATAGCCCCTATCGGATCTATGTAGCCAACCCCATTTAGTTGGGATAAGGTTATGGTTGTTGTTGTTGTTGTTGTTTGTACTGAAAGGAAACATCTAGTGGAATTCTCTCAAAGTGTTGAGAGGAGTGGATGTAGACTCTTGGAGTTGAACTACTATAAATTGCTTGTCTTTGGTGGTTGTTTGTATCATTAATTTTAATTGTGCGATTAATTTTATAAAAAGGACCCATTCCACTAGATAGAACATATTCACCCCCCTCTAGGTTTCACAAAAAGTTGTCCACTCTCTCCATTAGGTAAGCTGATGCCATTGTAGGATGGATACATAAAAGAATTTGTATTCTGGTCCCTCACACTAAATCTAGTCCACCCACGACTTCTGATGCCACATCTCCTCCTCATTGGTCAACTTTGCCTTCGAACGTCTCTGCAAATTGTTTTCCTTTACTTGAGTAGCATCAGTGCTTGGTAAGCCTTGAAGAGTTGCAAGATCATCCTTCAGAGATTTGATTTTTGTTTAAACATTTCCAAAAGTTGAACGATTCCATCTCCAAAAAATAGTTTTGCAATGACCAGCTTCTATAGCAAAATATCTGAGGCAGTTTCTATTACAGCACCTGAAGGTGTGAGCACTGGTCTATCCTTGTAACTGACAACTCACTTTCCTGGTTCTTGAAAAGACACTCAATAGCCAGCTCTCAAAGTAGAAGAGAGAGCAGGATCACTAGGACTCTGGATCCCCTCTGGTGACTGGATGGTCCATTCTGAGAGAGATACGGTAGAGTGGAGTAATTGTGAGGATGTGGGGCCTGCTGTAGAGGAGCAATCCTCTCTCTCTTTTCCCTTACAGGAAATCTCCACTGATTGGAGACGAGCCACTTCGGTATCACCAGAGGCAATGCAGTAGGGTGGATTAAGGGAAGAATCTGAATTTGGAAAGAGGGCTAGGTTCATTTCAAAGATCTTTCTATTAAGCACTTGGAACCATTGATCCAATGGCTGTGGGTTATTGAAAACCTTCCATTTCGATATTTCCAAATTTCCCGACAAATCAAGGCTTTGGATGCAAAGGCCATTTGACCATCTCTGTGGCTAAAATTAGTAGAGTTGGACCATTGAAGAATCCACTCATGAATAGGTAACTCAGGGGTGTCTGGGATTATAATGGAAAGAGAGGAGCCAAACCATAAACGTTTACTCACTTGGCAATAAAATAAAGCATGCGCCACAGACTCTGCCTCCTGTCCACACTGGGGACACAAGTCATCATCTACCATATTGAGCTGAAGAAGATTTTCCTTCACTGTTAACCTATTTGCACAAGCTCTCCAAAGAAAATTCTTTACCCTTGGAGGGAGTATTACTGTCGAAAGAACCTCCCATACCTTTTGAGGAGGTATACCATATTCTTACTTCACAGTGAATGTCCATGACTTGAGCCCCCAAATAAGAGCATCCTCCTCCCCTTGAACTTTCGGGGTTTGAAGGATAGCCTCTCATTTAAATTGAACTAATATATAAATAGGACTTACTACTAAGACAAAAAGTTGCAATGCTTTGTGGCCTTTCTTAATGTCCAACAGTGAGAATCAATTTGATTAAAATGATCAACCTATCTCTTCTTCAAATCTACAAGGTGGGAGTTAATGCGACTGAATGATCATCAAAGTCATCAAGCCACTCAAGAGTGGATTCTTGAAAATTGAGAAACTCTTGGTACCGATGAGGGGGCTAAGTAGAGTGTTTAGGTGAGAAGGATGAGATGGTTGAGATCCTCCAACCGCTTCTTCCGCTTCTTTCTCCCTTTTGTTTTCAATTGATCGCATCATTCTTAAGCTAGAATGGTTTATTGGAACAGAATCTGCAGACAGTGAATTTTTGCACCACCCGACAATGATGACAACACGGACATGGACAAATGACGACTCTCTTAAGTCACCCATAAACCCATGAAAAACATCCAGACACAAGAAAAATGACCGTACCGATCCAAAACTTTGTCGATGTCTCCCAGAATTCAAACGGAAAACCGTAAAAAGTCAGCAATGTCGTACAAAGATCGGTGGTATCGCCCGGAGCCCAGTAACACTGACCAAGGGTCAGTAACACTGGACTCAAGCTTGAGTCGACTGGACCCAATTTTCTTGGACCCTCTATAAATAAAGGGCCCCTCTTCCTTTAAAAAACATAGTTTGATAGTGAGGAAAGCTTAGAGGAGCTCTGGAAAAATCCTAAGAAAGTCTTGAAAATCTGGAAATTTAGAGAGAGAAAAGAGAGAGGTTTTGGTCCCAAGAGAAGTTCTTTCTTTTTTTTTAGGCTTTAGTTTCTATTCGTTTTAGTCCTTGAGGGACCTGTTGGTGATTATGCATGAAAGCCCTGTCGGAGTCCAAGAACCCCAGTTGGTGATTCGGCAATACAATGTGGAAACCCTACCGGAGTCCAAAAAGCCTTGTTGGTGATTTAGCAATACAGCACGGAAGCCCTACCGGAATCCAGGAAACCCTAGCAACATACTTTTGATAAGCCGTTATTCTGCCCGACAAAAGAGAGTCATGTAGTCTGTCCATCTCCACCTAAGTCGGGTGGTGACTCATTGCGCATTTTTCGTGTTTTTCATAAATTTTATCGTCAATTACACATTTTTATTGTGGTCATTTATTTTGGAATTATGTAAATCGTTTAAGCATATTTTTTCTATTTTTGTAGTTGTTTGCAAGAAATAATTACCGTAAGCATACGGATCAATCGAAGCTACAGGTTGAACACAAGTAGATGTATGCCACTTTATCTTACTCACTTAAAAGCATTGCAAAATGAACCAAATTAATTAAGGTGTTGGATTAAACTAACGATAATTAAACTAATGAATCCTAACTCACAAGCATCTACCGAATCGAATCTTAACTCACATCCATCTAACAGAATTACACATCTAACGAATTGAATTGACATCCTAACACATATCCATCTAACCTATCAATACTAACGTGGATTTGAAGGAATAAATCGCCACAGCCACACACCACAACCACACAAACAAAAACAAATGAAAAATAAAGCTAAGAGATTAAAGAGGTAAAACCCGAAGGTGCTTGAACCGGACTGAAATTGCTCTTCTCTACCACACTTGAAATGCTCCTACCAAATCAGAAATATAAAATAAAATTAATTAAATTAAAAGCTTAACATAATGCATGATGATGATAGTGAATAAAAAATAAAATTTCATAAGCATGGAAGAATTAGAGAGGCAGAGAATGAGAATAAAAATAAAAAGGGTGGAGAATTAAAGTCCTAATAGAATGGAGGGAATAGAGGGGATGAGAGTGAGATTAAAATAAAAATAAAAATAATGGAAGAAATAAGAGGTTAAGAAGAAGAAGAAGAAAATAAAAATAAAAATAAGAACTTGAACCAATACTCCCTTCTACCAAACTTGAAAGTGAATGAATTGCTTAAGCGTTGAATGGATGTAGTTGATGAAGCTTGAAAAACTTAAATAAACCTTGCATGGCTTCCTCTTCCAAATCTCCAAGTCTTCTCACAAGAATTAGAAACTTAGACTAGAAAGCTTTAAAATTAGAACTAGAATTAAGAGATTACAACCATATTGAAGACAATAATTGACTTAAAGCATGCATAAAATTATTACAACCATTGAATTAACCTCATAAAATCAAACTAGAACTAGAAAATAAAAAATTAGAAGGAGAAGAAGAAGAAAATTTCATTAAAATTCAACTAGAACTAGAGCAAGAATAACCTCTTCAATCCCAAAAGCAATTGGGTATTTTTAGGAGAAGGAGGAGAAGAGGAGAGGAGAGGCTTTGGAGAGAATCTCCCTAGAAAAGTAATATTCTCTTCTCCTTCCTTTACAAAGTTGCTTGAACCCCAAGGAAAATAAAAAAAAATGGAAAGTAAGAGAGATACAAAGTTTGGTCCAATAGACCTGCTATTTTTCAAAAAGTAGATTTTCCAATTTAATTCTTGTGCTTCCTTTTCTTTGTAGGAGTCTTCTCCAAGTAATATGATCAAGGCATCTCCAATCTTTGACTTTTCAACCTTCCAAGGATGAGAGAATATTCTCCACAAGATATCTATCCATAGTCAAATTCCAAAAATACCCTTGGAAAGTTGGAGGGGAGAGAGAGTGATGACTAGGATTCCACTCAAGAATTTATTCAAACCCCACTATACCCTTCAAAAATCGTGGAGCCTTGCACTCTTCAAAAATCGTGGGAGCTTGTGGGTCATGTGTGCTCAAAAAGATCTTGGACAGTGTGGGTCCCCCATTGTGTGGATGGCAGCTCTTATCTCTCTTCAAGATTTGAAAATCGTAGAAAGGGTCCTATACTTGTCGTAAATCTCAGTCCTTGAATAGAAACACCTTCT
This sequence comes from Telopea speciosissima, assembly GCF_018873765.1. Lineage (NCBI taxonomy): Eukaryota > Viridiplantae > Streptophyta > Magnoliopsida > Proteales > Proteaceae > Telopea > Telopea speciosissima. The sequence goes on along the minus strand of NC_057919.1, from coordinate 30,695,976 downwards.
TTAATGTCAAAAGTACCCTTGGGAAGTGGCAGACAGGCGTGGGCTTGCATTCCAGCTCATTTCTGGCCCATTATTCTTTCTTAACCAGAAAAGAATAATCGCTTGCATGGTGACCTAAATGAATGCGTAATTGCATTCTGTCACGTCCATCTTGCTCAAAATTCAGTCCTCTTTATAGCCATGGAAAAAAATATGGTGACTTTACGTGTAGATTAGGAGATGCAAGCTCTTGATAGCCCAGAATAGCATAAAATGGCCAAAAACCTGAAAAGAATAAGAAAGCACCCGAATAACTCTGTTCAATGTGGTAAAATGCATGCTTTATACCCTAAGATTTCACACATAAATGTGCTCATCAGATTCCCCCACACTTGAACTTTGCTTGCCCTCAAGTAAACAAAACAAAAAACTAATCTAAAATGCAGAAATCCTAACTCACTTTCGTAGGAATCACGGTTGCACTTAGCATGTGCAGCAAGCCTTTAAACCCCTAGGTTACCCCTAGTGGACGAGTTTAGTCTCGTAGGTGTTTGCAGTGAATGTACACCCAAAATTCAATAAGTAAGAATGCTGTAAATTTTAATCATGGCATAAGTAGGATAGTGCACACAAGCTCTAAAAATTCTCAACTAAAGATCAAGGAGCCAAAGATTCCCCCACACTTGAATTTTATCACCCCACATCAATTCAAGCAACAAGCATGTATCAAGATTAAGGGATCTCCTCATATCTTCTGAACACTACTCACCTTCAGGTAAACCACTCATAGCATCGATGGAACCAAAGACTTAGGCTTTGAGCATTTTTTACCATACTTTCTTTTCAGGCATTAAAACAAAAACTTTTCTTTCTCAATGGTAAACTCTATTTCTACTCCACTACTGTTCCCTGAATGACAGGGTGGAGCATGCACCAGACACCTAAATACTTGGTCGCTTCGCTTTTTGCATATATCTATAAAGACTTTGAGACATTTATGCAAGAGTTTTTTCGAGTTTCCTTCCAAGGAATTTCGAACAAGTCACCCTGCTTCCTGAGGCAACAGTGCCTTGTCTAGTTCCAAGGAATTCCACTTTCCTTTCTTGTTTCTTTCTTTTTTTTTCTTTTTTTTTTTCATTCACTTTCATGCCTTGCCATAAACAAATTGGTCTCAGCTTCTAGCCAAAAGATCAAAGGGTCCATAAAACACATAGAGAAATCTAGCCATCAAATGAAATGGTGCTCATATTTTCCAACTCAGTCCCTCTCACCGGATACATACCAATTACTGTCCTTGAAAAGGGATTTCTTATTATTTCGCATGCTAGGACACCTAATTCCCTCTTTCTCTTGCTTCGCAATCAAAGAAATGTATGCACAAAACCAAAACTACCGCCGCAATCAAAATTCACCAATTAAGTTCACACACCCCCCCCCAACACTTAATCCATGCAGTGTCCTCAATGCATGCAGAAAATAAAGAATAAGGACAAGGGAGGAGATGAAGGGGGCTTACCAGATATAATCAACATAGAGGATCATGAAGAGTCATGAGCTCTACAAAAAGTACTAGGGGCAGCAACAAAAATCTCAATCCATGGCCGGTAAATGTAGAAAGAGCTTCAGAACCAGAAAATACTCGACCATGAATTTTAGTAAAGCGAGAAATAACATGGAAGTTAAGCACAAATGATAAATACCCAACAGGAAAATCTGTCCTCATGGGACAGTGGAAAATGAAGGCAGTGAAAAATAGTCCATGTAGACAAATCCTCCCATTCCCTCCCATGGTCAATGCAGAATGCATGTCATTATCGTAAAAACCAACCAAGAATGGATTGCAGTAAGCATCAAAAGGATCATGAATATCAGTAACCTCACCAAGATAATCATAAAAAATGGGAGGTTTACTCAAATCAATCCTAGCAATAAAACTATTTGCCCTTTGCATAACTTGGTTTGCCAAATAAGGATCACGATAATATGCTTGAAGAGCATCATGACTAACATTGTCCTCCTCAATAAAATCATCAAACCTAGGAGGTTTAGAGAAATCAACATACAGGACAATTGAATTGTCCAAATGACAATTATCTGGGTTTTTCAAAGAGAGAGGGGGAGATCGAATTTCCTGGGTTTCTATGCTATTATGAAAATCTGATTCTAAATCAATAGAAACACTAGGTTCACTAAGATCAAAAATTTCAGGCAAAAGTTGTACTTCCCCAGGTGGCTCATCAAACTTCACTTCACTAACATCTTCAGGAAACTCAATCTCAACAAATAAATCATCTTGAAAATTATTTTGTGGGGGTTGACTCTCATTAACTTCAAACTGGGGTGGTGGAATTTCAACATCATTAAACGGGGGATGGGGCGGTTCATTCTGAACTGGAATCTGGTAACATAGATTAGGTTCAGGCTGACAATGTGATTTACCCGTTTCCTCCTCCTGCATCATGGTGATCAGTTAAGAGAGTTGCTTCTCCATTGTATTACTACTTTCTATGAAAAGGGTAAAGTTCTTCGCAAACTCACTTATTCCGGCCTTCTCACCCATTTTTTTAAACTCAAGGGGTTGTTGATGTGGTGCAAGGAGAGGTGGCTCATTGAGATTCAATGGAGGGTTGGGCATTGGAGGACCAAACTGACCATGATAGTGGAAATTGGGTGGTCCAGCTTGGTTATTCCATTAATCCCACGAGAAATTGGGATGATCACTCCACCCCTAATTGTAAGTGCAAAAAAATTGTACTAAAATAGAGGACTCACATTCTCATCACCATAGCTACCTCCATAAAGATTAGGGCATCCTTCCATAACATGCATAGTCTGGGGATGTAACCAACCAAAATTTTCTGAAAGCCCATAGTTGGGTTGGGGAACAAAATTGTACTGGGGTGGTGCAAAGTTGTTCTCTAACTCGCTACTTTTGGCCGTCCTAGCCTGTTTAAACCTTTCCCCCAAAGTCATTGGTGGAGGTGTATCTCCCATTACTCCAAACATGCATAAACTAACCACCTATCCAAAATTGAGGTCTCCCTAAAACATTTTTTTTTTTTTTTTTTCAAACAAAAAAAAGGAAAATCACAAGAAACACGAGGGAATTAATAGACAGTTCATGCATTTCCCTTAAGGATTGAAACAATGGTTCGAAAGCTGTAAAGTTGCCATATAGGTTCACAGCAAGGGAACCCGTATAGTCTTCAATAGCCACCTACGTGCGACTCCAAGTGGATTCTGATGTAGAGTGGAGGACTACTATACGTTTTTGTTTCCAAACAAAATCACTCACTATGTTGCTTTCCTGTTATCAAAGTTGGTCACCTCCAAAGATAAGTCACATGACAATCCAAACCACCCAAACGAATCAAGGTGTAGCGTCATATGTAACTAAATCTTATGAGGGACACCATAATAGGCTGGGTTTGGGCACATGAAGAATTTTAGATTGGGCGCACAGTCTTTGAAACAAAAGAAAAACAAGATGAGGGTTTCTTTTTTTTTTAGAAGAAAAAGAAAATAAAATAAAATACTCTGAATTACTTAAAAATAAGAAAAACAAAGTGGACAATAATCTCCCCGGCAGCGGCGCCAAAAACTTGTTTACAAGAAATAATTACCGCAAGCGTACGGATCAATCGTAGCTACGGGTCGAACACAAGGAGATGTATGCCACTCTATCTTACTCACTTAAAAGCATTGCAAAGTGAACCAAATTAATTAAGATGTTGGATTAAAATAACAATAATTAAACTAACGAATCCTAACTCACAAGCATCTACCGAATCGAATCCTAACACACATCTATCTAACAGAATTACGCATCTAACGAATTGAATTAACGTCCTAACACATATCCATCTAACCTATCAATACTAACGCGGATTTGAAGGAATAAATCGCCACAGCCACATACCACAACCACACAAACAAAAACAAAGGAAAAATAAAGCTAAGAGAATAAAGAGGTAAACCCGAAGGTGCTTGAACCAGACTGAAATTGCTTGCTCTTCTCTACCACACTTGAAATGCTCCTGCCAAATCTGAAATATAAAACAAAATTAATTAAATTAAAAGCTTTACATAATGCATGATGATGATAGTGAATAAAAAATAAAATTCCATAAGCATGGAAGAATTAGAGAGGCAGAGAATGAGAATAAAAATAAAAAGGGTGGAGAATTAAAGTCCTAATAGAATGGAGGGAATAGAGGGGATGAGAGTGAGATTAAAATAAAAATAAAAATAATAGAAGAAATAAGAGGTTAAGAAGAAGAAGAAGAAAATAAAATTAAAAATATGAACTTGAACCAATACTCCCTTCTACCAAACTTGAAAGTGCATGAATTGATTAGGCATTGAATAGATATAATTGATGAAGCTTGAAAAACTTGAATAAACCTTACATGGCTTCCTCTTCCAAATCTCCAAGTCTTCTCACAAGAATTAGAAACTTAGACTAGAAAGCTTTAAAACTAGAACTATAATTAAAAGATTACAACCATATTGAAGACAATAATTGAATTAAAGCTTGCATAAAATTATTACAACCATTGAATTAAACTCATAAAATCAAACTAAAACTAGAAAACCAAAAATTGGAAGGAGAAGAAGGAAAAAATTTCATTAAAATTCAACTAGAACTAGAGCTAGAATAACCTCTTCAATCCCAAAAGCAATTGGGCATTTATAGGAGGAGAAGAGGAGAGGAGAGGAGAGAGCTCCACGATTTTGGGAGGCTCTCTCCTTCTAAAACTGTGGAGGCTTTGGAGAGAATCTCCCTAGAAAAATAATATTCTCTTCTCCTTCCTTTACAATGTTGCTTGAACCCCAAGGAAAATAAAAAAAATGGAAAGTAAGAGAGATACAATGCTTGGTCCAATTGACCTGCTATTTTCCAAAAAATAGACTTTCCAATTTAATTCTTGTGATTCCTTTTCTTTGCAGAAGTCTTCTCCAAATAATATGATCAAAGTATCTCCAATCTTTGACTTTTCAACCTTCCAAGGATTAGAGAATATTCTCCACAAGATATCCATCCATAGTCAAATTCTAAAAATACCCTTGGAAAGTTGGAGGAGAGAGAGAGTGATGACTAGGATTCCACCCAAGAATTTATTCAAACCCCACTATACCCTTCAAAAATCGTGGAGCCTTGCACTCTTCAAAAATTGTGGGAGCTTGTGGGTCATGTGTGCTCAAAAAGGTCTTGGACAGTGTGGGTCCCCCATTGTGTGGATGGCAGCTCTTCTCTCTCTTTAAGATTTTGAAATCTCATAAAAGGTCTTGTACTTGCCGTAAATCTCAGTCCTTGATTAGAAACACCTTCTTTAATGTCAAAAGGACCCTTGGGAAGTGGCAGACAGGCGTGGGCTTGCATTCCAGCTCATTTCTGGCCCATTATTCTTTCTTGACTTGAAAAGAATAATCGCTTGCATGATGGCCTAAACGAATGCGTAATTGCATTCTGTCATGTCCATCTTGCTCAAAATTTAGTCGTCTTTACAGCCATGGAATGAAATATGGTGACTTTACGTGTAGATTAAGAGATGCAGCACCCGATAGCCTAGAATAGCATAAAATGGCCAAAAACCTGAAAAGCACAAGAAAGCACCCGAGTAACTCTGTTCAATGTGGTAAAATGCATGCTTTATACCTAAGATTTCAAACATAAATGTGCTCATTAGTAGTTTTTCATTATTATTTTGTATATTTGATATCATACATGTTAGTATAAATTAATTCATCATGGGAGAACATTCAAAATCAAGCATCTAGTGGAAAGACTAGTTTAACCGGGTGAAGTGGGTGCCACCTTCCCACTCTCGTAACCTGACAGCTTACTCAAATTCTCTTGGCAGACCATATGGAATCATGTAGCCCTTATAGGGCTACACCAATCAAGTCCTAGACTCTAATCCTAGGTGGTGACTCCATTTTATATATTATATGACCTTAAACCCTCAATGATTGTGCAACCCCTTCTTTATAGAATCCCCTTTTAATTCTTCTTCACCCTTTTCCTCGAAGGGAGGACCATTTTCGAGAGGAACCTTGACCCACAATTTGAGGAAAACACCCCCGATCTTCATGGTGGATCCTTACAGTGGCAAATCCACTAGGGACGCATTGTCAAGCTTTCAACACTAGATGCTACCATTGAATGCAAGAATGTTCTCCCTTATGCATCATTTGTATGATAGCATGTTTGAATAATTATAGTATATGTATGACAATTGTACTAAGTGCATCATTCATTGGACTTGGAGTGAAGTCAAATGATGAGGGTATTCCCTGTTGTGCCTCTACCCCCGGGGAGGTGGGGCACACCATACTAAGTACTCTGAGATCAATTGATAGCCGCTTCCTGGACAAGAATGTTCAAAGTGAATTTGAAAGACAAGGGTACTCCCTGTTGTATCTCTATCCCCAGGGAGGGGAGACACATCATACTAAGTACTCTAAGTTCAATTGATGGTCACTTTCTACATTGCACTCATTGCACACATTGCATGGAAAATACTCAGCCACGTGGCTTAGTCATTTGACCCCTTGTGTAGACTTGGGTAATTCACGATTATGTCACACCCCTTGATCTTTACTAAACGGGTTTAGAGTCATAAGCGAGGATGGTCACTAGTGTGTTGTGGGGTACATTCGATACTCAAAAAAAGGCACTAGTTCGACCCTTCTGAGACTGACTGATCTACTCCCTAGGTATATCAAAGGAACCATGTACTTACAATTCGCTTCCCGAGCATTAGGTATATTAGTTCTATCAAGGGTAACCTTTTATGTCCTATCATCCCATCCACTGCATTTATCATGTAGGAAATTAGACCATATATGAATAAGGTACGCCACAAGCTAACCTTGTAGATAGTTGGGTTTTAGACTAAGTTTCTCAATATTATACTTTACATAATATATTGTGCCTATAAAAAAAAAGAACTTGGACTATCCCGTGTTATGACAGCATGTTGTTTGGCATGATATGTCCATTAATAATAGAGTTCAAATTGTCCCGCGATAAAAGACACTTTATATTAGTATAAGATATACAATTAGGAAATTTTTGTCAGAACCATTTTGGATCTTTCTCATGTACGTGATGGTGTTTGAGACCATCATAGAGACTAACATTGTTTGTATATATTTCATGTATATATTGGTTGTACATAAGTAATATATACTAGAAAAAAGAAAACTAGTACAGTCGAATTAAATTCCTTGTGACCTGAGATAAGTTTTTCTACTTATGTCAATCACAATTCCACATCACAAGAACTTCTCCTTACCCACGTAGGCTCATCAAGGCAATCGATTAGCCCAAATCAGCCCAATTCGATCTCCATATATACCCAAGCTTTTGGATTTTCATTTTCTCTAGTCAACTTTGTGAAGCACAGTCCAATCATACTATCATCAGGAATAGACAATATGGATCCACAATGAAGTGATTCACCAGAAGACCAATTAGGGTAGCAAGTGAACCAGGTGCAGACTGAAATCTTAGGGGTCAAGCAGCTCATGACACAGATATTGCAGGCAGTGCATGGATAGTCTAAAGTAGAGATAACTCCTACTTTCGATGAGACAGAGCGAAGAGCGACTCCTACAGCTTCAAGAGCGCATGTCAGAATTGTGATAGAAGAGGATGAAGAACCTGTTGTTGACACACCCCAAGATCGCCCCGAGACTGAAAGGGAGCAAAGAATGAGGGAGAAAGTTGAAAAAACTTGAAACTTTAGTCAAGGGCAAGACTCATGAGAAACCAGAGGATGACTTAATGTTCTTTCCAGAAGGGAAAATACCAGAGGATTTCAAGTTGAAACTAGACAAGTTTGATGGGACAAGGGATCCTAAAGCTCACCTCAAAATCATTATCACTGTAGCAAGGACTTTGAACCTTGTAGAGAATCAGATGAAAAATGCATTTTTATATTCACTAGCAGGATCTGCATTGAGATGGTTAACATAGATGTGAGAACAATGACATGGCGGCGGATCACCACATGTCCTCCACCCCATCCCTCTTTTGGGGGAAGGAGAGAGGTGAGAAGAATGTATGTAGGAGTAGCCACCTAGAGGAGGGTATAGGACCCAAAATTGTAAATGTATGACTCTCATGATTATGCCCTTCTAGGAAAAAATGGTCCGTTGGTCTGGGTACAGGTCAAGTTACAGTTCGGGAAGGTATTAGATACTCCAATCCGTCCGGACTTGCCGATCTTCTATTACTTGACTAGGTAGAGTTATAACATGCTTTTGGGAGAGAATGTAAGTGGAGTTTCTGGCAAAAAATTGGTAGAGCTACGCATCGAACTTGATCCCAGAAGGGAAGAGGGAGAAGCCCTCTATTTATAGATCAAGCTTAGGCTTCAGTGGTGCCACTTAGCCCTTGGGAGGCCCTAACCAAGCTTGGACAGCGCCGCCCAAGCTTGGGTGGAGCCGCCGGGCTGCCGACGGGGCTTCCTAGCCTCGAGCAAGGTTGCCTACCTCTGACAACTCCGCTCGGCCTACGACATGATTGTCCAGGGCCAGGCAAAGCCACCCAGCTCTGAATTCGCTTGTCAGTCATTGAATAGGGCCATTCGGACATCAGTGTGATGCATGGATCTCGAAGTAAGGCATCATATCACTCATGTACCATGCAGGATTCGGGCGAAGGCTGTCGAATCAATTCTTAAAATTCTTAGGAACTCAGAAAAATAGCATCGTACCATGTCTGTACCATGTGGGATTCGATCAAAGGGTGTCGAATCAATTCTTAAAATTCTCAGGAACTCGGTCAAAGAGTGTTGTATCACTCTTGTACCATGTGGGATTCAGCCGAAGGGCACCGAATCAATCTTAAAATTCTCAGGTAGTCGGCCAAAGAGCACCGTATCACTCATGTACCATGCAGAATTCTATCGAAGGATGCTAAATCAATATCAAAATTCTCAAGAACTTGGAAAAAGAGTGGCGTACCACTCCTGTACCAGGCGGGATTCGGTCGAAGGGTACCGAATCAATATCAAAATTCTCAGGAACTCGGCCAAAGAGCTTTGTATCACTCCTGTACTAGGCGGAATTCGGCTGAAGGGTACTGAATCAATATTAAAATTCTCAAGAACTCGGCAGAAGAGTGTCATATCACTCTTGTGTATTCGGAATTTAGGCCGAAGGGCGCCGAATCGACCTTAAAACTCTCAGGAAATTGGCAGAAGAGTGTCGTATCAATCCTTTACCATGAGGTATTTGGCTGAAAGACATCAAATCCTCTCAAATTTTCCCCAGTGAATTGGCCAAAGGACGCCAAATTAATCTTAAAATTTCCAAGACTTCTGGTCGAGTGGTGCCTTATCACCCTCACTTTTGGTCGAGTGGTGCCTCATTACCCTCACTTCTGGTCAAGTGGTACCTTATCACCCTCACTTTTGATCGAGTGGTGCCTTGCCACCCTCATATTTTGGCTAAGAAAAGCTACATCATATGCATTTATTTTATGGATTTTTCATATCATTTTCATCATATTGTTTTTGCGTATTTGAATTTTATCATAGAGCCTTATAGTAGGTAACTTGAATGATTAATCGACCAATTTATCGAAGAGTGGTTTTATCGTTTCAACACCATCACCTATGATCAATGTGATAGTAGAACATGCTCTTGGTGACAAAATCAGATGATCTTTTGTCTTCGCCCTTCGGCTGTTGGCACAAGCCTCGGCTAAAGAGGGGCAAACTGTAGTTATTGAGTTTTTTCACCCCCGACAATAATGACAACACATACATGAACAGATTACGACTCTCTCAGGTCACCCATAAACCCATGATAAAGAGCCAGACACAAAAACATGACCGTACCGATCCAGAATCGGTCAACCTCCCATAATTCGAACGAAAAACTGTAGGAAGTCAACATCACCGCCTGAAGAAAGACGACACCGCCCAGAGCCCAGTGGCACTGACCGAGGGGTCAGTGGCCTGGCCCGAACTCTCGGTGGCCCCATAGGAGCTAGGTAGCACACCCAAGACCTGAGTTATGCCACCTGGGGCTGGGCAGCACCGCCCAGGCTTAGGCGGCACTGCTCAGGCTAGGGCGGCACTACCAAACCTAAATGGCCTAGCCCAGACCTGGGTGGCCCCGCTTAGACCTGGGCGGCACCACCCAACCTGGGTTAACTCAGCCCAATTTTCTTGGACCCTCTATAAATAAAAGGCCCCTCTTCCTTCAAAAAATAAAGTTTAATAGTGGGAAAAGCCCAAAGAGGGAGGTTTTGGTCCCTAGAGAAGTTCATTCTTTTTTAGGCTTTAGTTTCTGTTCGTTTTGGCCCTCGAGGGCCTTGTAGGTGATTAGGCGCAGAAGCCCTGCCGGAGTCCAAGAAGCCCTGTTGGAGTCCAGGAAACCCCAATAACATACTTTTGATAAGCCGTTGTTCTACCCGACAAGAGAGAGTCAGGTAATCTGTCCATCTCCACCTGAGTCGGGTGGTGACCCATTGCGTATTTTTTATGTTTTTAGCAAATTTTACCGTCACGTACACAGTTTTATTTTGGTCATTTATTTTGGCATAATGTAGATCGTTTAAGCATATGTTCACTATTTTTGCAGTTTTTCATCATTATTTTGCATATTTATTATCATACATGTTAGAATAAATTAATTCATCATGGGAGAACATTCAAAATCAAGCATAAGACTACACGTAAGGAAGACATTATTTATTGCAGTGATTTGTATGATCCAATTGAGGAAATCAAAGCCAAACCAGAAAATAAAACTAAAAAATAATGGGACAGGATGAATAGGAAAAACCATTGATACTATCAGAAAGTGGGTTGATGATTGTGTGTTTCATCATGTTGCTAAAGAGACTAATGCCCAAGCACTTTAGAAAAAGTTGGAGAATCTTTACGAGCATAAGACTACACAAAATAAAGTTTTCTTGATTTGGAAACTTGTCAATTTGAAGTTCAAAGAGGAACGTTCTATTGCCGAGCATTTAAGTTATTTTCAGAGCTTAGTGAATCAGTTGGCTCCAATGAAGATGACTTTGGAAAATGAACTGCAAGCATTACTACTATTGAGCTCCTTGCTTGACACTTGGGATACTTTTGTAGTGAACAACTCTACTCCAGATGATGTGTTATCATTGAGCATGATGAAAGATAGCGTTGTTCAATGAAGATACCAGGAGAAAATATATGGGGTTGGATAGTTCACATGCTCTTGTCACAAAGAACAAGGGTAGAAGTAAAAGTAAGGGACCAAAAAATAACAGTAAATCCAGAGGTAGGTCAAAATCCAGAAGAAGGCAGAAAGTGTTATCATGGTGGTAAAGAATGTCACTTGAAGAAAAAGTATTGGGAAAAAAAAAAAAAAAAAAGAATTCAATTGATAAAAATACTACAGCCACTGTGTCTGATTCTAAAGATTTGATGGTGCTTTTTTTTTTTGAAGAAGAAGAATGTAATCATGTTGCAGACCAAGGTATTGAGTGGGTTGTTGACTCAACAGCATCCTTTCATGCCACTTCTACAAAGGAGTTCTTCACTTCTTACAAAGCATGAGACTTTAGGATTGTGAAGATGGGAAATAGCAGCTACTCAAAAATTTTTGGAATTGGTGATGTGTGGGTGCACATTAACTCTAAAGGATGTGCAACATGTTCCAGACGGACACCTAAATTTGATCTTTGTCAATGCTTTAAACCGGATCGGATAAGATAACCATGTTGGCAATGGAAGATGGAAACTTGCCAAGGGATAACTGGTACTTGCTAGGGAGAAATCTGTCATACATTATATAAGACATACATAAAGTTGTGTGTGAATGGGCTGAATGCAATTCAAGATGATTCTTCACCAAATTTCTACCACAAACGACTGGCTCACATGAGTGAAAAGGGGATGCAAATTTTGGAAAAGAAGTCTCTCATTCCCTTTACCAAATGTATGTCATTAAATCCTTGTGATAACTGTTTATTTTGGAAACATTATAGAGTATCATTTAATAAGTTATCTATTAGGAAATCTAATATGTTAGATTTGGTTTACTCTATGTTTGGGTTGAGTCACTAGGTGGCAATAGAGCTTTGGTTATTTTATTGATGATGCTTCACGAAAAGTGTGGATATATTTTTTAAAACAAAAGACCATTTTAGCACTTTTAGAGATTTCATGCCATGGTGGAGAGAGAAACTGAAAATGAATTGAAGTGTCTCTGTACTAATAACGGAGGTGAATACACATGTTCAGTTTGAAAGCTATTATTCAGAGCATGGAATCCGACGTGAGAAGACAGTTCCTGGTATCCCACAACATAATGGTGTGGCTGAGAGAATGAATCGAATCATTGTGGAAAGAGTCAGATGCATGTTAAGAATGGCTAAGCTACCTAAGCCATTCTAAAGTGAAGTTGTTCGTACTGCCTGCTACCTAATCAACAAATCTCCATCACTGCCTTTGAGTTTTTATACTGCAGAGAAAGTGTAGATAGGTCCAGAGATTGCATACTCCCATTTAAAGGTATTTGGTTGCAAAGATTTTGCACATGTGCCTAGAAAACAAAGAACAAAGTTTGATGATAAAGCAGTTCCATGTGTGTTTGTTGGCTATGGAGATGCAAAGTTTGGTTACAGTTTATGGGATCCAGAAAAGAAAAATTATTAGAAGCAGAAATGTAGTCTTTTATGAGAATGACAGATGGGGAAGAGGTGCAAGAAGAACATGGTGATTATGATGAGTCAGAGAAAATTTGTGGTGAAGACATGTCAAATGCAGAAGGTGTTGAGCATGGGGAGCAGCCTCCTCCATCAGAGATTACAGAACCTCATATCAGAAGGTGTACAAGAGGGCACCAACCATCAACCAAATATCCTAGTTTTGATTATATTTTACTTACCGATGAAGATGAGCCAAGAAACTTTCTAGAAGCACAATCTCATAAAAACAAAGAGAACTGTACTAAGGAAATACATGATGAGTTTCTTGAAAAATAATGACACTTATAATTTGGTAGAGCTCCCAAAAAGAAGAAAAGCATTGAAAAACAAATGAGTATTCAAGCTGAAGAAAGATGGTGAAAAAACTAGTGAAGTACAAAGTTCATTTGGTAGTAAAAGGTTTTGGTCAGAATAAATGAATCGATTTTGATGAGATCTTTTCCCCAATTGTGAAGATGAGTTCCATTCGAGTTATCTTGGGTTTAATAGCTAGCTTGGACCATGAGTTGGAGTAGTAAGATGTTAAAACTGCTTTCCCAATGGTGATTTGGAGGAAGAAATATATACAGTACAACCAGAAGGTTTTGAAGTGCTTTAAAGGGAAAGAGCACATGGTTTGCAAGTTGAAGAAAAACTTGTATGGATTGAAAAAAGCACCAAAGCAGTGGTACAAGAAATTTGATTCATTCATGGTAGACCATAGCTTCACAAGAACCTTTGCAGATTATTGTGTTCATTTCAGAAGATTCTCTTATGGTAACTTCATTATACTTATGCTTTATGTTGATGATATGCTAGTAGTGTGACAAGATTGTAAGATGACTGATAGGTTGAAAGATGAATTGTTCAAGTCCTTTGACATGAAGAACTTATGTCTTGCAAGACAAATTTTGGGAATGCAGATTGTTCGTGAAAGGAAAGCAAAGAAATTGTGGTTGTCACAAGAACAATATGTTGAGTAGGTCCTTGAGAGATTTAACATGAAAAGTGCTAAACCAATTAGGACACCTCTTGTAAGTTACTTCAAGCTAAGTAAGAAGACTTGTCCCTCCACTGAAGAAGAAAAAGAAGAGATGGCAACTATTCCTTACCCATCTGCAGTTAGGAACTTAATGTATCCAATGGTTTGCACACGTCCAAATATTACCCTTGCCGTTGGTGTAGAGAGCAGATTTTTGGCTAATCTTGGCAGAGAACATTGGGAAGCACTGAAGTGGATCTTCAGATATTTGAAGGGTAGTTCCAAGTTGTGTTTGAGTTTTGGGGGTTCCAAACCAGTCTTGGAAGGCTTTACAGATGCAGATATGGCAGATGACCTAGATGGTAGAAAATCTACTTCAGGGATCTTGTTTACTTTTGCAAGGGGAGCTGTGTCATGGCAGTCCAGATTGCAAAATTGTGTTGCTTTATCTACAACTGAAGCTAAGTATATTGCTGCTACAGAAGCATGAAAAGAGATGTTGTGGATGAAGCGTTTCCTTGGTGAATTGGGTTTGAAGCAAGAAGAGTAGGTAGTATTTTGTGTTAGTCAGAGTGCTATGAACTTGAGCAAGAATGCTATGTATCATTTCCGCACGAAGCATATTGATGTGAGATACTAGGAAAAGAAAAATCGGGATGGACCATAGCTACGTGAAGTAGTGGAGAAGCAATTACTACAGCTTAAGAAGATTCATACTGAGAAGAATCCTTCAGGTATGATGACCATGGTTGTTCCCAGGAAGAAGCTTAAGCTTTAATAGCACTAGTTGGGATGGACTCTGGCCAAGTGAGGAGTCTCGTGGTGGATCTCCTTCCTCATGGGCTCCAGGGACAGATTGTTTATGGGGCCCAGACCCTTTATTGTCCAGCCCAAGCCCCAAGCCAAAGTCAGAATATGAAATGTCATATTTCAATAAGGGGTTTTGGGCATTGGAATGTGAAGAGCCTCTAGGGGCATCGTTTTGTTTTTTTCTTCTTCTTTTTGGTTAGTAGTGTGTGTGTGTCGTTCTCAAGGGAAGAAGCATCTCACAACATAAAAATCAAGAGAAAGAAAAGAAAAAGAAAAAAGAGGAGAAGGAAGAAGAGCAAGGAGCTTGGGATCGTATTTGGAGCCTTGGTGTTTCTACTACAACTTTGAGATCTCATCAAAGCAAAGAGACTTTGTGAGATTTGTGGTGTTTGTGGTGAGTACTTGGTTTGGCTTCTTTTGAGGTAATCATTTTTGTATTATCTCCAATTGCTTGTAAATCTCAAGTTTGGGTAAAAACTTGAGAGAAACATTGTGATCCTATTTTTCTCATAGTGGATTGGTGCTAGATTTGCTCAGTGGTTTTTCCCCTCTACACTAGAGGGTTTTCCACGTAAAATTGTTGGTGTTCATTGTGTGATTGTTCTCTTGCAATTTTATTTCTCTTATTTGTTTGTCTTAAATTTGCTTGGAAATTTTACATTGGATTATTATTGGTATTTCTCAACTCATACTGGGCAAGCGGATTTGATAATCCATACAAGAATTGGGAGAAGTTGTGTCACATTATATAGACAAGGGGTGATAGACTTCCACTTGAATTGAAACTAATTAGCCTAAATGGTGGGAAAAGAATGCAGGCCCAAACATGATTGACATTCATTCGAGAGAAGAATTTTTAATAGCTCTAAGTGAAGCTGAAGATAAATTGGTGGTTGTTGAATTTTAAGGCACTTTGTATGCCTCTTGTTGGCCAATTTGTTTCCCAAGGTAACATCACTTATTTCCATATTTTAGGTAGATTATGTTATACCACCTCTTTTCTTCAGAATATATATTTGTTATGCCTACATCTACGTGCCAAACTTGAAGGTAGTTACTTCTTCTTTTTTTGCTTGTGGAAACCTTTAAATTCAAACAAGTATTATATGGAAATTTGTTAACAAATAGGATTTGCAACTTAGCAAGGAAGAGACGGCGAGGACTGCATTGGTTTTTTTCTTTGATAATTAATAGAAATGAATCTTTGGGATTTGGTACACAAAATAGCAGAAACATCTGATGCATACAGCTTTGTTAATTGGGTGTTATTCAATCACTTGTCATCTTTCTCAATGAAATCGTTTAACACAACATGATATACATCAGGCTGTGTTTAGTATGCATTCCAGGTTAATTTCACAATCTTGGGTGATAAAAATAGTTGTTTTTGTCGTCTGAAAAAGCGAAATTGACCTAGAATGCATTCCAAAAATGCATACCAAACCCAGCCTGAGGTCTCTCATTCTGTCAAACAATTTCAACTGTAAATTGATTCTGTCACAGCTTGTATTGTGGTTCTGTAAATGATGAATCATGCTGATAAACCAAGAATACACGGGCCAATCCCGATTTGCCACGTGGCCTGACATAAAGAGAAGGATGACCCAGGCCCGGCTACGTCAAGACTCATCCGATTAATCCAGAAGGAAGAGACCCAGCAAGTCACTCAAGGACCAAGACCCCCGCACGGGCCAACCATGACATCACCACCAGGGTTTACATCATGTTCTCACTAGAGGGATCTTATCACAAAGAGATGTGACCTTATCTGTACTCAACCCTCAAGGATCTTATCCAACATGTGAGGAACACACATATCTACCTAGTAGGGAACCTCTTCCCTACCAGGACTCTACGTCTCATAAAGAGACACCCTACTACGTGATAGACTCTTCCACGAAGTATACTTATCACCAACAAGGACTCTCCACACCGCCATACTCAACTATAAATACTTAGGTATTCTAACCCATTATTCATCTTGAATGCCAGTAATTCATCTATTGCTAAGCGAGATCTAACTTAGGCATAGGAGAGTCCTAGGCCGGAACCACACCGGTTCTCCCTTGTCCCTGACGTCCTTTTGCAGGTTACAATACCCAAAGGACCTACCAGAGATTTCCTAATGCAATAGATTGGTGCCGTCTGTGGGAACGACTCTAGCCAACATTTCTACTAGCTCACTTCCTCAAGTACTCAATGGCACCGCGTAAGAAGGCCGCTCCCTCTACCAATGCTCTGAGGGAGAGGAACGAGACACCACCACTAGAGAGCTCTCGTCTGGAGAATCGATCATCAAGTACAAGAGACGGAGAACCCGAAGAACGTGCACGTTGACGCAGGAGTGATAAATCTTGATGAAGAAATACTCAGGGAAGCAATAGCTAATCCAAACGCACCAGCAATAGTGGGTCAGATTAATGACTTACAGAGATAGATTCTCCAAGACCAAAACCTTTTTTGGGATTATTTGAGGCAGCGGGTGACTTCCCGCAGGAGGGTGGTGCCATTACCCAGGACAGAACCAATCCCTCGACAGGAGCAAAATACTAGGGGTCACTCCTTGGAGGTGAAAGATCGGAGAGACCCGCGAGACGCACAGGTTCGGCCCATCCATAAGGAAATGCTTCACATCATCCTAGGAGAACTGCGGATCTACCGATCTGATCGGAACGTGGGGCATCATAGACGCATAGATCGGTGGAACCTAATCAGAATGGTTTGATCAAAAGATCGATATTCCAGGGGCGATTAGGAGGAAGTCGTAAACCAAGGCCAAGTCGGACGCGTCAGGAAGAGAGTTCCCCACGTTCTTATCAAGGCTCATCACGTCGTAACCTCTCACCATCACGTCAAAACTCACCACGAGAAGAAACATCAAGAAGGGGTCGAGAATAGGTTCGCAGTAAGCGCGCACCAGGCGTGATGGACAGTCATGTGATGAAGAGTTAGATAAAAGACTCTGAGAGTTGGACGAGAAGTTGGAATGATTGAAGAAGCAGACAAAGGGTGAGACACACTCCATACCAGGCCAACACCCATTCTCGGTAGAAATCAATGAGTGCATCTCTCCCCTCCCTGTTCAGGCTACCTACCTTCGAACTTTACAATGGTACCACAGATCCCAATGATCACATCAACTACTTCAACGGGATGATGACCCTATACGGGGGATCAGATGTTGTCTCATGCCGAGTATTCCCGGCATCCCTCCAAGATGCAGCCACTTCATGGTTTTCAAGGCTTAAGCCTCGATCTATAAGTACCTTCACAGAACTCTGCAAGTAGTTTGTTGCTCGCTTCCAAAGCAGCGTCAAGCAGAAGAAAACCACGGTCAATTTATTGAACGTGATACAGAATCCAGGGGAGTCCCTCAGGGAGTATGTCACCAGATTTACGAAGGAATCCTTGGAGGTCAGAGACTTGGACAACCAAACTCAACATGCAGCCCTGGCCGGAGGCATCAAGGACCTAGACCTCATCAAGGATTTAGCACGGCATGATACTAGGATAATGAAAGAGCTACTGGAGCGATGTAATGAGTTCGCTAACATGGCCGAAGTATTACAAGCCCGAAAGAAGGTGATCAAACCAAAGCCCCAGGAGAATAAAAGATCAGCGTAGGATGATCGCGGAGAAAGAAAACGGCCTAAAACTGAGGGTCAATAGGAGAAAGGTGATCGCCGATCGAAAAAAAGTAAGCGTCACCCAGAGAAGACTAATCGAGCTAGAAGCCCCGACTACACTCCCCTGAACACCACAAGGTCGTAGATCCTCATGCAAATTCAAGACTGTGACTTACTCCACTGGCCTCGACCCATGCTCGTGGGACCTAAAAAGCAAAATCCCAACAAATTCTATCTCTTCCACAAAGACACAGGGCATGACACAGAAGAATGCATCCAACTAAAGAGAGAAATAGAACAACTCATAAGGGCGGGGAACCTGAGCGGGTACGTGAAAGGAGGCCGAGAATCGTTTGCCGAGAAGGCCAGGATCGAGAAAGAGAGGAGCCATGACACGAAGAGAGGAGAACAGATCGCGACGGAGATAGAGGCCACTCAGAACAAAGAAGGGATGGTTTGGGACCTAGCAACACCAGAGGAGCCCCAATCCTTACTATATTAGGAGGACCAGGGCAGGAGTCCACAAGAAAGGCAAAAGCCTATGCTCGGTTTGTCGGGGTGACGGAGGTGCCAAACAAAGTAGCCAAGATAGAAACGGTAATCTCCTTCTCGAATGCTGACCTAGAAGGAATAAGCTTACCACATGAAGACGCCCTAGTGGTGTAGGTGGGGATAGCCAATCGAGCTGTACATAGGATGCTGGTTGACACTGGAGCGTCTGTGGACGTAATCTCACTAGAAGCCTATAGACAGTTCAGGTTCAGCGATGATAAGCTCAAGCCTGAGGCAACCTTCGGAGACCACCCTCGGCAAGCCACGATCATGGTTACCTTCATGGTAGTAAGGTCAATCGTATCCTTTAACGGCATTCTGGGGTGACCAGCTCTAACTGCCCTCAAAGGGATAGTATCACCCATACATCTGAAGATAAAGTTCCCAACAAAGAATGGCGTTAGAGAGATCAAGGGTGACTAGAAGAAAGCCAGAGAGTGTTACGCGCTGTTTATCAAGAAGAATAATGGCAACACTCGGGGGATGGCTCTATGTGTAGAGAACCTCATTAGCGACAAGAGAGATGAGCTCACAGAACGAAGGGGAAAACCGGTAGAAGATCTCATCCCATTCCCTCTTAGCGAGGATGAACCCACTAAGACAATATAGGTCGGGTCATTACTAAATGAATAATAGAAAGATAAACTGGGGTGATTCCTGAAGGAGAACTCGAACGTCTTCGTATGGCCGGCCTCAAACATGTCAGGCATACCTTGGCACATTGTCGAACACAGGTTGCACGTAGATCCAGTTAGGAAGCCAGTACAATAGAAGCGGAGGAATTTTACCCTTGACAGACAAGCGGCAATCAAAGAAGAGATCGAGAAGTTGAATCGATCGGGGTTCATCAGGGAGGAGAAATTACCCACTTGGCTCGTGAACGTTGTGATGGTTCTAAAACCAAACAAAAAGTGGAGGATGTGTGTGGACTATAACAACCTGAACAAGGCATGCCCGAAGGATGAATACTCCCTACCAAGGATCGACTTGCTAATCGATGCAATTGCAGGTCATGAGATGCTGAGCTTCATGGATGCATACTCAGGCTACAACCAGATCCTCATGAATGAGGAGGATGAGACCTACACTACCTTCAGAATAGTCTAGGAAAACTACTACTAACGCATCATACTGTTCGGGCTAAAGAACGCAGGAGCAACCTACCAGAGCATGGTCAACAAGATGTTCAAGGCACAAATTGGGAGCAATATGGAGGTGTACGTGGATGACATGCTCGTGAAAAGCGTCAACGTCAAAAACCATTTTTCCGATCTCAAGGAAGTGTTCAAAGTATTGAGGAAAAACCAGATGAAGTTGAACCTAGCAAAGTGCGCCTTCGGCGTAACGTCAGGAAAAATTTTAGGCTTCATGGATTCGGCCCGAGGCAGAGAATCTAATCCGGCAAAGATCAAGGCCATCCAAGAAATGTCACCACCCCGAACAGTAAGAGAGGTGCAAAGGTTGAATGGAAGGAAAGCGGCCTTGATAAGGTTCATGTCGTGAGCTAGGACAAGTGTTTGTCGTTCTTCAAAACATTGAAGAACAAGTTCTACAGACTTCACATGGACGGAAGAATGCCAGAGAGCCTTCGAGGAGTTAAAAAAGTACTTGGAAAGTTCACCATTGCTGGGGCGACCAGAAGCTAACGAAGAATTGCAACTCTACTTGGCAGCAACCCCAGTAGTAGTAAGTGCAATGTTACTGAAGGAGGAAGGCAAGTAGTAGAAGCCCGATCTACTACATCAGCCACTTGTTGATTGATGCAGAGAACAGATACACTAAGATCGAGAAGATAGCCTATGCACTCGTGATCATGGCAAGGAAGCTAAGGCCATATTTCCAAGCCCATACGGTCATAGTACTCACAGACCTACGGTTGAGGAAGGTGCTACACAAGCCGGACATATCGGGGCGATTGATCACCTAGCGGTGGAGTTAAGCGAGTATGACATCAAGTTCCAACCTTGAACGGCAATCAAGGGTCAAGCACTGGCGGACTTTATAGTTGAATGCACTTTCCCAGAGACCGAGCTAAAAGAGGTGGGACATGAGGAGCATGATCGAGGATCGTGGAAAATGTTTATGGACGGATCGAGTAATGCGACAGGGAGTGGGGCTGGGTTCATGGTCACCAGCCCTGAAGGTTTTCAGATTCAATACTCAATTTGGTTCACGTTCCCAGCCTCAAACAATGAGGCAGAATACGAGGCAATTCTTGTTGGACTATGAGTCGCAAGAGCAATCCATATCACCCACCTAGCCGTCCGAAGTGATTCCCAACTCGTGGTAAATAAAGTAAATGGAGAGCATGAAGAAAAGGATGAACGTATGGCGTCCTTCTTGACACGAGCTCGTGATTTAGTGTCTGAGTTCGAGAAGTTAAAGATGGTTCGAGTCCCGCGGAGTGAGAACGTTGCAATAGATGCCTGATCAAGGCTAGCAAATAGTGAATTCCAAAACTTAGCCAGCGCGATATACATCGAAGTACTTCATGAACCAGTGATGAGCACATTTATGTGTGAAATCTTAGGGCATAAAGCATACATTTTACCACATTGGACAGAGTTACTTTGGTGCTTTCTTGTGCTTTTCAGGTTTTAGGTGAATTCTTGTGAAAATGGAGCAAAAGATGCTAAGATTAGTCGGAAGCGCCAGGAGTCGAGAAAATCAAGTTTGGATTGAGCACTGAAAGAATCACGCCAATCAATCAAATTTGAATATGATTACAGTGGCCCCCTTAGCATAATTTTGAGGTGTTAATAGTATGGATGCGTAGCCCGTCGAGTCAGCTTCGCAACGGTTCAAACGGCACTTGATTCTGAGTTGAAACGGAGAAGTTACGGCCATTTCCGTGGATAGGGGTTTATTTGTAATTATTAATAGTCGGCCGGGGGTAAAGTAAAGCAAAAGTTCGGATTCCAGGGGCCTTAGTGAAATTATCAGAAGTTATCTTTCTGTCAGCCGAAAGATTCCATTTGGAAGGCTCTGGAGCAGTCCAACTTCAACTTGAGATATCTTGGGCTCTCGAACTCCAAATTGGACGAAATTTGGGTCTATTTTGGGTGATTTTTTGTAATGAATACAACAGTGAGTCCCATATAAGCATCCCATGCTCCAAGTTTTTTTAAGGACAGATTTGACATTTCATTAATTGTGAGTGGAATCCTAGTCATCACCCTTACTCTCTCTCTCCTCCAATTTTTCAAGGGCACTTTTAAAATTCTACTTGGGATAGATTTCTTTTGAAAGATATTCTCTCATCTATGGAAGGTTGAAAAGTCAAAGATGTCTTGATCTCATTGCTTGGAGAAGACACCTACAAAGAAAAGAAAGCACAAGTTAGAATTAGAAAATTACTTTTTAATAAATAGAAGATTTATGTATCTAGGATTCTTTTCTCTCCCTCTTTCTATTTTTTTTTTTTTTTTTTTCTTGGGATTCAAGGCATTGTAAAGGAGAAAGGAGAAGAGAATATTCTCTTTTCTTAGGGAATATTTCTCCTACCACTTCCCTCTTCTCTCTTCTCCCTTCCACCTATAAATACCCTTTGCCCTTTGGGTTGTAATAAGTTAGTTCTAGTTCAGTTTTTAAGTTAGTTTTAGTTTAGTTTTTATTCAGTTTTTAGTTCAATTAATTAGTGAAATTTCTTCTTCTCTTCTTCTAGTTTTTGGCTTTCTAAGTTCTAGTTTGATTTCATGTTTTCAATTCCATGGTTATAATGCTTTTGATTCATGCTTTAATTTTATGTCTTCAATATGGTTATAATAGTTCTAGTTTAGTTTCAAGCTTTCTAGTCTAAGTTCCTGAGTTGATGACAAGACTTGGAGATTTAGAAGAGGAAGCCATGCAAGGTTTGTTCAAGTATCCAGGTTTTTACTCTCTAAACTCTTAAACTCATTCTCCCTCTCTTCTATCTCATTCTCTCTTCTTCTTCTCATTCTCCTTCTTCTTTTATTTATTTTTTTTTATGTGGTTGTGATGTGTGGCTGCAATTTATCCTTTCCAATCCGCGTTAGTTTGATAGGTTAGATGGATATGTGTTAGGACGCCAATTTAATTCGTTAGATGCTTGTGAGTTAGGACGCATTAATTTTTGTTAGTTTAATTAGTTTAATTTAACACTTTAATTTGGTTCACTTTGCATTACTTTAAAGTGAGTAAAATAGGGTGGCGTATATCTCTTCGTGTTTGACCCGTAGCTACGATTGACCCGTATGCTTGCGGTATTATTTTAACTCAAACAACCAGCATACAAGGAGAAATAAGTCAATAAGATCGAAGAAGGGCCAAGCTAGATGGACCCCATCATCAACTATATACAGTGTATTGCTTGAGGACAAGCTCGAAGCTAGAAAAGTAAAAATTCAGGCAGCCAAGTATACGATGATTGATGGAGAGCTATATAAGAGAGCGGTCACGGCACCGCTACTCAGGTGCCTAGGACCCGAGGGAGCTAAGTACGTCTTAGCAGAGGTGCATGAAGGAATATGCGGAAGCCACATGGGAGGGCGAAACCTAGCCTAGAAAATCCTACGTCAAGGATATTATTGGCCAAAGATGCAAGAAGAGGCCATAAACTATGTTAAGGCCTGCGAGAAATGTCAGCTATTCGCCCCGGTACCTCATCAGCCAGCAACACAATTGACTTCCATCCTTAGTTCTATACCATTCGCCATGTGAGGGATGGACATTCTTGGAGACTTCACATCAGTGACCGGGAATAGAAAATACTTGGTGGTGGCAATTGACTATTTCACCAAGTGGGTCGAAGCTGAGCCATTGGCGAAGATAACGGAGAAAGAGATGGAAAATTTTGTTCGCGATAAAGTGATCTACCGGTTCGGGGTATCAAGGATTCTTGTCACAGATAATGGGACACAATTCAATAATCCTGTATTCAAGACCTTCTGTTAAACGTACCACATCGACTTCCGTCCCGTCTCCGTAGCTTACCCACAGACCAACGGCCAGGTAGAGGTAACAAATAGAACACTGCTCAAGGGGATCAAGAAGAGACTAGATGAAGCAAAATGAAGATGGGTGGAAGAACTTCCGAGTGTTCTGTGGGCATATTGAACAACGGTGAGGAATCCCATGGGAGAAAGCCTATTTCGACTAGCGTACAGAACCGAAGCTCTGGCACCAGTTGAAGTCTTGGCCTTGTCATACAGGGTCTTACACTTCAACAAACGAACATACGATGATGGACTTCGAGCAAATTTGGACTTCTTGGACAAGGTTCGTGAAATGGCGTTACTCAGGAACATAGCATACCGGCAGCGAACGACCAAGTACTATAATTCAAAAGTCAAGGAGAGGTTGTTCCACAAGGGTGACCTAGTACTGAGAAGGGCTCGAGCGTCACAACTAAGGAAGGAAGGAAAATTATCGACAAACTGGGAAGGGCCCTACATAATTTCCAAGCAGATACAACCAGGGACATATCGCTTGAAAACTCCGGGGGATAAGAAAATAGATCGACAGTGGAACTCTGAGCATCTGAAGAAGTTCTACCAGTGAATGATCAACCACAGTCATTTGAGTTTAGTTTAGTTTATTTCAATGTTTCAAAGATTTTTTAAGTTTTTTGAAGATTGAAGATTTTGAAGTAATAAAAGTTCTTAGCTGCACTTCTCCATTGCCGATCAAGTTCGCACAAGCACCAAGGCCTTCAGCCACGAGGCTCTATGCCACCAAGACCTGTAGGTCACAAGGCGTTCATGCCAACCAAGTCCTGTCAACCACAAGGCAATAATTCCACTAAGGCTTGTCGGTCACGAGGCGATAATGCCACCAAGGCCTGTTGGCCACAAGGCGATAACGCCCCCAAGGCCTGTAGGCCAAGAGGCAATAATACCATCAAGGCCTGTTAGCCACAAGATGACAAAGCAATATAAAGCGCAACATACACAAGAAAAAGGGTGAGGACCCAACTACAGAAATTCAAAGAAGAAGAAGATAGCATGGAAGATGTGAAAATAATTACAAGTGTATGCCTCAAATTCAACATCCCAAAAAGAAAGCTTTAATATTGTAAGGCAAACTCAAAAAATATATCAAGGAAAAAGGGGAGCAGTAATGACAGCGTCTCCGTCGGGGGGTGGCACCCTCAGAGATGAAGCAAATGGAACTCTCGACTGAGAGAGAACTACGTCGACACCCTCCTCTAAACGAACATCTACCACCTCATCCACGTCCGTAGCAACTTGCGGCACATAACTCAGAAACTCAGAGAAGTTGTAGCCAAGAGTCCTCCCAAGGACGTAACCCACAGTGTCACTTAAGCCCATAGAGTAGACCTCATCATTGTATGCGTAGAACATATCCTCCCAAGCTCGAGATTCCTAAAACTCCACCACCGCCTGCTCGCGAGCCTGGACCAGGTCGACCTCATGCTGCTGCCTCAAGGCATGTAACTCCTCCTCAAGCGCTCGAACCCTGGCAGACAAGTCCGAGCTCTAAGCCTCCAAAGCCACCCTCTAGGAAGACAAGGTACTGATATCCTCCGTCATCTTCCTCTCCGGACGACTCCCTCCTCGCAAGCAGCCTTCCGCTCCAAAATGTCCCTCTCCAAGCGCCGCACGTGCGAGGCATACTACATATTTGGAAGGCATACTTCTCGCAGTGAAACACCGCCTCAGCAATGCGGTAAAAGACCTACAACCATGATAACATTAGCAAACCACCGACATATGAAAGCAAGAAGATGAAATTAAAGAGGTGCAGACTTATAAAAGCCATGTCTCCATAGAGAGACTGCATCAGCCTAGAATTGGTCATCCCCCGTATAAGCTCACGATCAACGGGAAGCCGGCTCTTGTCCACCCACTCCCGGGCGATGACCTCACTCGCTGTGACAGAATCCCCATCGCGGATATCCCAAGGAAGGACCAAGGGAGAAGGGGTCGAACCCTCACCAACACCCGCAGAAGAGGCCACCGTCTTACCCTTAGAGGAGGGCGGATCGAAGCACCAGAAGCGGCGGGGGGAGGAGAGGTAGTAGGAGTTGGTCGAGGAAGCTTGAACACCAGAGAGCCCCTCCCTGTACCTGGAGGGCTGGGACCGGCCTTCCTCTTGGCGCCCACAGCAAGAACTACGGTAGGAGGAGAAGTGGGGAGTGGGGGAGCGCCGACATCCCCCACCTTGGTAGAAGAAGCATCCTTGTGAGGACACGCGGCCTTGGCAGCTGCCTGTAGGGCTGCCTTCTTCTTAGGCTGCATTGGCTCGGAAACACTCGGGATCAGGTCACAGATTCACTTGTAATACTTGTATTCACTTAGCCTTAAAGCTTCAAGTGGAAGTTAGCTACTCATTTACTAAGGTTGAGGTAATCCTTCCCTAGTAATTTTTTAATATATGTTGTGAGTCCTCTTGCTTGAAATCAAGAGTAGTTTGTTGTGTTGAGTCTTCTTGCTCGAAATTAAGAGTAGTTTGTTGTGTTGAGTCCTCTTACTCGAAATAAATAGTAGTTGCTTGTATTGAGTCCTCTTGCTCTCAATCAAGAGTTGTACGAGTTCTCTTGCTCATTCTCAAGATTCTTTTAGTAGAATTCTCTCTAAGGTGAGAAGAGTGGACGTAGGCAAGTGTTGGCTAAACCACTATAAATTTTAGTGTTATTGTTGCAATTTATTTGCTTTATTTTAATAACATTTTTAATTCCGTACAAGTATTTTTATTTCACTACTTTCACCTATTCACCCCCCTCTAGGTGAATTCATAAGTATATGTATGATAATTGTACTAAGTGCATCATTCATTGCAGTTGGAGTAAAGTCAAATGATGAGGGTATTCCCTATTGTGCCTCTACTCCCGGGGAGGTGGGGCACATCATACTAAGTACTCTGAGATCAATTGATAGCCATTTCCTAGACAAGAATGTCCGAAGTGAATTTGAAAGGCGAGGGTACTCCCTGTTGTGTCTCTACCCCCGGGGAGGGGAGACACATCATACTAAGTACTCTAAATTCAATTGATGGTCACTTTCTACATTGCACTCATTGCACACACACATTGCATGGAAAATACTCAGCCACGTGGCTTAGTCATTTGACCCCTTGTGTAGACTTGGGTAATTCACGATTATGTCACACCCCTTGATCTTTACTGAACGGGTTTAGAGTCATAAGCGAGGATGGTCACTAGTGTGTTGTGGGGTACATTCGATACTCAAAAAAAGGCGCTAGTTCGACCATTCTGAGACTGACTGATCTACTCTCTAGGTATATCAAAGGAACCACATACTTACAATTCGCTTCCCGAGCGATAGGTATATTAGTTCTATCAAGGGTGACCTTTTATGTCCTATCAGCCCATCCATTGCATTTATCATTTAGGAAATTAGACCATATATGAATAAGGTACGCCACAAGCTAACCTTGTAGATAGTTGGGTTTTGGACTAAGTTTCTCAATATTATACTTTACATAATATAGTGTGCCTATAAAAAAAAAAGAACTTGGATTATCCCGTGTTATGACAGCATGTTGCTTGGCATGATATGTCCAATAATAGAGTTCAAATTATCCCGCGATAAAAGACACTTTATATTAGTATAAGATATACAATTAGGAAATTTTTGTCAGAACCATTTTGGATCTTTCTCATGTACGTGATGGTGTTTGAGACCATCATAGAGACTAACATTGTTTGTATATATTTCATGTATATATTGGTCGTACATAAGTAGTATATACAAGAAAAAAGAAAACTAGTACAGTCGAATTAAATTCCTTGCGACCTGAGATAAGTTTTTCTACTTATGTCAATCACAATTCCACATCTAAAGAACTTCTCATTACCCACGTAGGCTCATCAAGGCAATTGGTTAGCCCAAATCAGCCCAATTCGATCTCCATATATACCCAAGCTTTTGGATTTTCATTTTCTCTAGTCAACTTTGTGAAGCATAGTCCAATCACACCGTCATCAGGAATAGACAATATGGATCCACAATGAAGTGATTCACCAGAAGACCAATTAGGGCGGCAAGTGAACCAGGTGCAGACTAAAATCTTAGGGGTCAAGCAGCTCATGACACAAATATTGTAGGTAGTGCATGGATAGTCTAAAGTAGAGATAACTCCTACTTTCGATGAGACAGAGCGAAGAGCAACAACTCCTACAGCTTCAAGAGCGCATGTCAATTGTGTTAGAAGAGGATGAAAAACTCGTTGTTGACACACCCTAAGATCGCCCGAGACTGAAAGGGAGCAAAGAATGAGGGAGAAAGTTGAAAAAACTTGAAACTCTAGTCAAGGGCAAGACTCATGAGAAACCAGACGATGACTTAATGTTCTTTCCAGAAGGGAAAATACTAGAGGATTTCAAGTTGAAACTAGACAAGTTTGATGGGACAGGGGATCCTAAAGCTCACCTCAAAATCTTTATCACTGTAGCAAGGACTTAGAACCTTGTAGAGAATCAGATGAGACAAGCATTTTTATATTCACTAGTAGGATCTGCCTTGAGATGGTTAACATAGATGTGAGAACAATGACATGGCAGCGGATCACCACATGTCCTCAACCCCATCCCTCTTTTGAGGGAAGGAGAGAGGTGAGAAGAATGTATGTAGGAGTAGCCACCTAGAGGAGGGTATAGGACCCAAAATTGTAAATGTATGACTCTCATGATTATGCCCTTCTGGGAAAAAATGGTCCGTTCATCTGGGTACAAGTCAAGTTATGGTTCGGGAAGGTATTAGATACTCCAATCCGTTCGGACTTGCCGATCTTTCTATTACTTGACTAGGTAGAGTTATAACATGCTTTTGGGAGAATGTAAGGTGGAGTTTCTGGCAAAAATTTGGTAGAGCTACGCATCAAATTTGATCCCAGAAGGGAAGGGGGAGAAGCCCTCTATTTATAGATCAAGCTTAGGCTTCAGTGGCGCCACTTAGCCCTTGGGCTGCCCTAACCAAGCTTGGGCAGCGCCGCCCAAGCTTGGGTGGAGCCGCCGGGCTGCCAGCGGGGTTGCCTAGCCTCGGGCAAGGTTGCCTGCCTCTGACGACTCCGCTCGGCCTACGACATGATTGTCCAGTGAAAGGCAAAGCCGCCTAGCTCTGAATTCGCTTGTCAGTTGTTGAATAGGGCCATTCGGACATCAGTGTGCTGCGTGGATGTCGAAGTAAGGCATCGTATTACTCATGTACCATGCAGGATTCAAGTGAAGGGTGTCAAATCAATTCTTAAAATTCTTAGGAACTCGGAAAAAGAGCATCGTACCACGTCTGTACCATGTGGGATTCGGTCAAAGGGTGTCAAATCAATTCTTAAAATTCTCAGGAACTCGGTCAAAGAGTGTTGAATCACTCTTGTACCATGTGGGATTCAGCCGAAGGGCACCGAATCGATCTTAAAATTCTCAGGCAGTCGGCCAAAGAGCACTGTATCACTCCTGTACCATGCAGAATTCAGCCGAAGGATGCTAAATCAATATCAAAATTCTCAGAAACTCGGAAAAAGAGTGGTGTACCAATCTTGTACCAGGCAGGATTCGGCCGAAGGGTATCGAATAAATATCAAAATTCTCAGGAACTCGGCCAAAGAGCTCTGTATCACTCTTGTACTAGGCGAAATTCGGCTGAAGGGTACCAAATCAATATTAAAATTCTCAGGAACTTGGTAGAAGAGCGTCATATCACTCTTGTGTATTCGGAATTTGGCCAAAGGGCGTCGAATCGACCTTAAAACTCTCAGGAAATTGGCAGAAGAGTGTCGTATCAATCCTTTACCATAAGGTATTTGGCTGAAAGACATCAAATCCTCTCAAATTTTCCCCAGTAAATTGGCCAAAGGACGCCAAATTAATCTTAAAATTTCTAAGACTTCTGGTCGAGTGGTGCCTTATCACCCTCACTTTTGGTCGAGTGGTGACTCATTACCCTCACTTCTGGTCGAGTGGTACCTTATCACCCTCACTTCTGATCGAGTGGTGCCTTGCCACCCTCATATTTTGGCTAAGAAAAGCTACATCATATGCATATATTTTATGGATTTTTCATATCATTTTCATCATATTGTTTTTGCGTATTTGAATTTTATCATAGAGCCTTATAGTAGGTAACTTGAATGATTAATCGACCGATTTATAGAAGAGTGGTTTTATCATTTCAACACCATCACCTATGATCAATGTGATGGTAGAAGATGCTCTTGGTGACAAAATCAGATGATCTTTTATCTTCGCCCTTCGGCTGTTGGCACAAGCCTCGGCTAAAGAGGGGCAAACTGTAGCTATTGAATTTTTTCACCCCCGACAATGATGATAACACATACATGAACAGATTACGACTCTCTCAAGTCACCCATAAACCCATGATAAAGAGCCAGACACAAAAACATGACCGCACCGATCCAGAATCGGTCAGCCTCCCATAATCCGAATGAAAAATCGTAGGAAGTCAGCATTGCCGCCTGAAGAAAGACGACACCGCCTAGAGCCCAATGGCACTGACCGAGGGGTCAGTGGCCTGGCCCGGACTCTCAGTGGCCCCATAGGAGCTAGGTAGCACACCCAAGACCTGAGTTGTGCCATCTGGGGCAGGGCAGCATCGCCCAGGCTTAGGCGGCACTGCTCAGGCTAGGGCGGCACTGCCAAACCTAAATGACCTCGCCCAGACCTGGGTGGCCCCGCTTAGACATGGGCGGCACCACCCAACCTGGGTTAACTAAGCCCAACTTTCTTGGACCCTCTATAAATAGAAGGCCCCTCTTCCTTCAAAAAATAATGTTTGATAGTGGGAAAAGTCCAAAGAAGCTTTGGAAAAATCCCAAGAAAGTCCCGAAAATTTGAAAATTTAGAGAGGGAGAAAAGAGGGAGATTTTGGTCCCTAGAGAAGTTCTTTCTTTTTTAGGCTTTAGTTTTTGTTCGTTTTGGCCCTCGAGGGCCTTGTCGGTGATTAGGCGTAGAAGCCCTGTTGGTGATTCGGCAATTCAACACGGAAGCCCCGTTGGAGTCTAGGAAACCCCAATGACATACTTTTGATAAGCCGTTGTTCTACCCGACAAGAGAGAGTCAGGTAATCTGTCCATCTCCATCGAAGTCGGGTGGTGACCCATTGCGTATTTTTTATGTTTTTAGCAAATTTTACCGTCACGTACACAGTTTTAGTTTGGTTATTTATTTTGGCATAATGTAGATCGTTTAAGCCTATGTTCACTATTTTTGCAGTTTTTCATCATTATTTTGCATATTTATTATCATACATGTTAGAATAAATTAATTCATCATGGGAGAACATTCGAAATCAAGCATAAGACTACACTTAAGAAGGAGGACATTTTTTATTGCAGTGATTTGTATGATCCAATTGAGGAAATCAAAGCCAAACCAGAAAATAAAACTAAAAAATAATGGGACAGGATGAATAGGAAAAACCATTGATACTATCAGAAAGTGGGTTGATGATTGTGTGTTTCATCATGTTGCTAAAGAGACTAATGCCCAAGCACTTTAGAAAAAGTTGGAGAATCTTTATGAGCAAAAGACTACACAAAATAAAGTTTTCTTGATTTGGAAACTTGTCAATTTGAAGTTCAAAGAGGAAGCATTTAAGTTATTTTCAGAGCTTAGTAAATCAGTTGGCTACAATGAAGATGACTTTGGAAAATGAACTGAAGCATTACTACTACTGAGCTCCTTGCTTGACACTTGGGATACTTTGGTAGTGAACAACTCTACTCCAGATGATGTGTTATCATTGAGCATGGTGAAAGATAGCATTGTTCAATGAAGATACCAGGAGAAAATATATGGGGTTGGATAGTTCACATACTCTTGTCATAGAGAACAAGGGTAGAAGTAAAAGTAAGGGACCAAAAAATAACAGTAAATCCAGAGGTAGGTCAAAATCCAAAAGAAGGCAGAAAGTGTTATCATTATGGTAAAGAATGTCACTTGAAGAAAAAGTATTGGGAAATGAAGAAAGAACAGAAAAAAACAAAAAAAAAACAAAAAGAATTCAATTGATAAAAATACTACTGCCACTGTGTCTGATTCTGAAGATTTGATGGTGCTTTTTTTTTTTCTGAAGAAGAAGAATGTAATCATGTTGTAGACCAAGGTATTGAGTGGGTTGTTGACTCAGCAACATCCTTTCACGCCACTTCCACAAAGGAGTTCTTCACTTCTTACAAAGCATGAGACTTTAGGACTGTGAAGATGGGAAATAGCAGCTACTCAAAAATTTTTGGAATTGGTGATGTGTGGGTGCACATTAACTCTAAAGGATGTGCAAAATGTTCCAGACGGACACCTAAATTTGATCTTTGTCAATGCTTTAAACCGGATTGGATAAGAGAACCATGTTGGCAATGGAAGATGGAAACTTGCCAAGGGATACCTGGTACTTGCTAGGGAGAAATCTGTCATACACTATATAAGACATACATAAAGTTGTGTGTGTGAATGGGCTGAATGCAATTGAAGATGATTCTTCACCAAATTTCTACCACAAATGACTGGCTCACATGAGTGAAAAGGGGTTGCAAATTTTGAAAAAGAAGTCTCTCATTCCCTTTACCAAACGTATGTCATTAAATCCTTGTGATAACTGTTTATTTTGGAAACATTATAGAGTATCATTTAATAAGTTATCTGTTAGGAAATCTAATATGTTAGATTTGGTTTACTCTATGTTTGTTGTCCCATTGAGGTTGAGTCACTAGGTGGCAATAGAGCTTTGGTTATTTTATTGATGATAGTTCACGAAAAGTGTGGATATATTTTTTTAGAACAAAAGACCAGGTATTTTAGCACTTTCAAAGATTTCATGCCATGGTGGAGAGAGAAACTGAAAATTAATTGAAGTGTCTCTGTACTAATAACGGAGGTGAATACACATATGTTCAGTTTGAAAGCTATTGTTCAGAGCATGGAATCCGACATGAGAAGATTGTTCCTGGTATCCCACCACATAATGGTGTGGCTGAGAGAATGAATCGAATCATTGTGGAAAGAGTCAGATGCATGTTAAGAATGGCTAAGCTACCTAAGCCATTCTAAAGTGAAGCTGTTCATACTGCCTGCTACCTAATCAACAAATCTCCATCAGTGCCTTTGAGTTTTTATACTGCAGAGAAAGTGTGGATAGGTCCAGAGATTGCATAATCTCATTTAAAGGTATTTGGTTGCAAAGATTTTGCACATGTGCCTAAAAAATAAAGAACAAAGTTTGATGATAAAGCAGTTCCATGTGTGTTTGTTGGCTATGGAGATGCAAAGTTTGGTTACCGGTTATGGGATCCAGAAAAAGAAAAATTATTAGAAGCATATATGTAGTCTTTTATGAGAATGACAGATGGGGGAGAGGTGCAAGAAGAACATGGTGATTATGATGAGTCAGAGAAAATTTGTGGTGAAGACATGTCAGATGCAGAAGGTGTTGAGCATGGGGAGCAATCCCCTCCATCAGAGATTACAAAACCTCATATCAGAAGGTGTACAAGAGGGCACCAACCATCAACCAAATATCCTAGTTCTGATTATATTTTACTTACTGATGAAGATGAGCCAAGAAACTTTCTAGAAGCACAATCTCATAAAAACAAAGAGAACTGTATTAAGGCAATACATGATGAGTTTCTTGAAAAAGAATGACACTTATAATTTGGTAGAGCTCCCAAAAGGAAGAAAAGCATTGAAAAACAAATGAGTATTCAAGCTCAAGAAAGATGGTGAAGTGAAGTACAAAGCTCATTTGGTAGTGAAAGGTTTTAGTCAGAATAAAAGAAATGATTTTGATGAGATCTTTTCCCCAGTTGTGAAGATGAGTTCCATTCGAGTTATCTTGGGTTTAATAGCTAGCTTGGACCATGAGTTGGAGCAGTAAGATGTTAAAACTACTTTCCCAATGGTGATTTGGAGGAAGAAATATATACGGTACAACCAGAAGGTTTTGAAGTGCTTTAAAGGGAAAGAGCACATGATTTGCAAGTTGAAGAAGAACTTATATGGATTGAAAAAGGCACCAAAGTAGTGGTACAAGAAATTTGATTCATTCATGGTAGACCACAGCTTCACAAGAACCTTTGCAGATTATTGTGTTCATTTCAGAAGATTCTCTTATGGCAACTTCATTATACTTATGCTTTATGTTGATGATATGCTAGTAGTGTGACAAGATTGTAAGATGACTGATAGGTTGAAAGATGAATTGTTCAAGTCCTTTGACATGAAGAACTTATGTCTTGCAAGACAAATTTTGGGAATGCAGATTGTTCGTGAAAGGAAAGCAAAGAAATTGTGGTTGTCACAAGAACAATATGTTGAGTAGGTCCTTGAGAGATTCAACATGAAAAGTGCTAAACCAATTAGGACACCTTTTGCAAGATACTTCAAGCTGAGTAAGAAGACTTGTCCCTCCACTGAAGAAGAAAAAGAAGAGATGGCAACTGTTCCTTACCCATCTGCAGTTAGGAACTTAATGTATCCAATGGTTTGCACATGTCCGGATATTGCCCATGTAGTTGGTGTAGTGAGCAGATTTTTGGCTAATCTTGGCAGAGAGCATTGGGAAGCACTGAAGTGGATCTTCAGATATTTGAAGGGTAGTTCCAAGTTGTGTTTGAGTTTTGGGGGTTCCAAACCAGTCTTGGAAGGCTTTACAAATGCAGATATGGCAGATGACCATGATGGTAGAAAATCTACTTCAGGGATCTTGTTTACTTTTGCAAGGGGAGCTGTGTCATGGCAGTCCAGATTGCAAAATTGTGTTGCTTTATCTACAACTGAAGCTAAGTATATTACTGCTATAGAAGCATGAAAAGAGATGTTGTGGATGAAGCGTTTCCTTGGTGAATTGGGTTTGAAGCAAGAAGAGTAGGTAGTATTTTGTGTTAGTCAGAGTGCTATGAACTTGAGTAAGAATGCTATGTATCATTTCCGCATGAAGCATATTGATGTGAGATATTAGGAAAAGAAAAATCGGGATGGACCATGGCTACGTGAAGTAGTGGAGAAGAAATTGATACAGCTTAAGAAGATTCATACTGAGAAGAATCCTTCAGGTATGATGACCATGGTTGTTCCCAGGAAGAAGCTTAAGCTTTAATAGCACTAGTTGGGATGGACTCCGGCCAAGTGAGGAGTCTCGTGGTGGATCTCCTTCCTCATAGGCTCTAGGGACAGATTGTTTATAGGGCCCAGGCCCTTTATTGTCCAGCCCAAGCCCCAAGCCAAAGTCAGAATATGAAATGTCATATTTCAATAAGGGGTTTTGGGCATTAAAATGTGAAGAGTCTCTAGGGGCATCATTTTGTTTTTTTCTTCTTCTTTTTGGTTAGTAGTGTGTGTGTGTCGTTCTCAAGTGAAGAAGCATCTCACAACATAAAAATCAAGAGAAAGAAAAAAAAAAAAGAAAAAGGAGGAGGAGGAAGAAGAGCAAGGAGCTTGGGATCGTATTTGGAGCCTTGGTGTTTCTACTTCAACTTTGAGATCTCAACAAAGCAAAGAGACTTTGTGAGATTTGTGGTGTTTGTGGTGAGTACTTGGTTTGGCTTCTTTTGAGGTAATCATTTTTGTATTATCTCCAATTGCTTGTAAATCTCAAGTTTGGGTAAAAACTTGAGAGAAACATTGTAATCCTATTTTTCTCATAGTGGATTGGTGCTAGATTTGCTCAGTGGTTTTTCCCCTCTACACTAGAGGGTTTTCCAAGTTAAATTGTT
Organism: Telopea speciosissima; assembly: GCF_018873765.1. NCBI lineage: Eukaryota > Viridiplantae > Streptophyta > Magnoliopsida > Proteales > Proteaceae > Telopea > Telopea speciosissima. The sequence continues at coordinate 30,660,665 of NC_057919.1, read as the reverse complement.
GGTGTTCATTGTGTGATTGTTCTCTTGCAATTTTATTTCTCTTATTTGTTTGGCTTAAATTTGCTTGGAAATTTTACATTGGATTATTATTGGTATTTCTCAACTCATACTAGACAAGCGGATTTGATAATCCATACAAGAATTGGGAGAAGTTGTGTCACATTATATAGACAAGGAGTGATAGACTGCCACTCGAATTGAAACTGATTAGCTTAAATGGTGGGAAAAGAATGCAGGCCCAAACATGATTGACATTCATTCGAGAGAAGAATTTTTAATAGCTCTAAGTGAAGCTGAAGATAAATTGGTGGTTGTTGAATTTTAAGGCACTTTGTATGCCCCTTGTTGGCCAATTTGTTTCCCAAGGTAACATCACTTATTTTCATATTTTAGGTAGATTATGTTATACCACCTCTTTTCATCAGAATATATATTTGTTATGCCTACATCTACATGCCAAACTTGAAGGTAGTTACTTCTTCTTTTTTTGCTTGTGGAAACCTTTAAATTCAAACAAGTATTATATGGAAATTTGTTAACAAATAGCAATTGCAACTTAGCAAGGAAGAGACGGCGAGGACTGCATTGGTTTTTTTCTTGGATAATTAATAGAAATGACTCTTTGGGATTTGGTACACAAAATAGCAGAAACATCTGATGCATACAGCTTTGTTAATTAGGTGTTATTCAATCACTTGTCATCTTTCTCAATGAAATCGTTTAACACAACATGATATACATCAGGCTGTGTTTAGTATGCATTCCAGGTCAATTTCACATTCTTAGGTGATAAAAATAGTTGTTTTTGTCATCTGAAAATGCGAAATCGACCTAGAATGCATTCCAAAAATGCATACCAAACGCAGCCTGAGGTCTCTCATTCTGTCAGACAATTTCAACTATAAACTGATTCTGTCACAGCTTGTATTGTGGTTCTGTAAATGATGAATCATGCTGATAAACCAAGAATACACGGGCCAATCCCAATTTGCCACGTGGCCTGGCATAAAGAGAAGGATGACCCAGGCCCGGCTACGTCAAGACTCATTCGATTAATCCAGAAGGAAGAGACCCAGCAAGTCACTCAAGGACCAAGACCCCCGCATGGGCCAACCATGACATCACCACTGGGGTTTACGTCATCTTCTCACTAGAGGGATCTTATCCCAAAGAGATGTGACCTTATCTGTACTCAACCCTCAAGGATCTTATCCAACACGTGAGGAACACGCATATCTACCTAGTAGGGAACCTCTTCCCTACCAGGACTCTACGTCTCATAAAGAAACACCCTACTACGTGATAGACTCTTCCACGAAGTATACTTATCACCAACAAGGACTCTCCACACTGCCATACTCAACTATAAATACTCAGGTATTCTAACCCATTATTCATCTTGAATGCCAGTAATTCATCTGTTGCTAAGAGTGATCTAACTTAGGCATCGGAGAGTCCTAGGCCGGAACCACACCGGTTCTCCCTTGTCCCTGACGTCCTTTTGCAGGTTGCAGCACCTGAAGGACCTACCGGAGATTTCCTGACGCAATAGATTGGCGCCATCTGTGGGAACGACGCTAGCCAACATTTCTACTAGCTCGCTTCCTCAAGTACTCAATGGCACCGCGTAAGAAGGCCGCTCCCTCTACCAATGCTCTAAGGGAGAGGAACGAGACACCACCACTAGAGAGCTCTCGTCGGAGAACCGATCATCAAGGACTTCAAGAGACGGAGAACCCAGAGAACGTGCACGTCAACGCAGGAGCGATAAATCTTGATGAAGAAATACCCACGGAAGCAATAGCTGATCCAAACGCACCAACAACAGTGGGTCAGATTAATGACTTACAGAGATAAATTCTCCAGGACCAAAACCTTTTTTGGGATTATTTGAGGCAGCAGGTGAATTCCCGCAGGAGGGTGGTGCCATTGCCGAGGACAGAACCAATCCCTCGACAGGAGCAAAACCCTAGGGGTTACTCCCTGGAGGTGAAAGATCGGAGAGACCCGCGAGACGCACAGGTTCGGCCCATCCGCAAGGAAATCCTTCACATCATCCCAGGAGAACTGCGAATCTGCCGATCTGATCGGAATGTGGGGCATCACAGACACATAGATCGGTGGAACCTAATCAGAATGGTTTGATCAGAAGATCGATATTCCAGGGGCGATTAGGAGGAAATCGTACACCAAGGCCAAGTTGGACGCGTTAGGAAGAGAGTTCCTCACGTTCTTATCAAGGCTCATCACGTCGTAACCTCTCACCATCACGTCAAAACTCACCACGGGAAGAAACATCAAGAAGGGGTCAAGAACGGGTTCGCAGTGAACGCGTACCAAGCGTGATGGACGGTCATGTGATGAAGAGTTAGATAAAAGACTCTGAGAGTTGGATGAGAAGTTGGAAGGATTGAAGAAGCAGACAAAGGGTGAGACACACTCCATACCAGGACAACACCCATTCTCGGTAGAAATCATGAGTGCATCTTTCCCCTCCCTGTTCAGGCTACCTACCTTCGAACTTTACAGCGGTACCACAGATCCCAATGATCACATCAACTACTTCAATGGGATGATGACCCTATATGGGGGATCAGACGTTGTCTCATGCCGAGCATTCCCGGCATCCCTCAAGGGTGCAGCCACTTCGTGGTTTTCAAGGCTTAAGCCTCGATCTATAAGTACCTTCGCAGAACTCTACTAGCAGTTTGTTGCCCGCTTCCAAAGCAACGTCAAGCAGAAGAAAACCACGGTTAATTTATTGAACGTGATACAGAATCCAGGGGAGTCCCTCAGGGAGTATGTCACCAGATTTACGAAGGAATCCTTGGAGGTTAGAGACTTGGACAACCAAACTCAACATGCAGCCCTGGCCGGAGGCATCAAGGACCTAGACCTCATCAAGGACCTAGCACGACATGATACCAGGACAATGAAAGAGCTACTGGAGAGATGCAATGAGTTCGCTAACATGGCCAAAGTATTACAAGCCCGGAAGAAGGTGATCAAACCAAAGCCCCAGGAGAATAAAAGATCAGCGCAGGATGATCGCGGAGAAAGAAAATGGCCTAAAACTGAGCGCCGACAGGAGAAAGGTGATCGTCGATCGGAAAAAAGTGAGCATCGCCCAGAGAAGACTGATCAAGCTAGAAGCCCCGACTACACTCCCCTGAACACCACAAGGTCGCAGATCCTCATGTAAATTCAAGACCGTGACTTACTCCATTGGCCTCGACCCATGCTCGCGGGACCCGAGAAGTGAAATCCCAACAAATTCTGTCTCTTCCACAAAGACACAGGGCATGACACAGAAGAATGCATCCAACTAAAGAGAGAAATAGAACAACTCATAAGGGCAGGGAACCTGAGCGGGTACATGAAAGGAGGCCGAGACGACCGTTGGGGCCGAGAAGGCAGAGACCAAGATCGAGAAAGAGAGGAGCCACGGCGTGAAGAGAGGAGAACAGATTACGACGGAGATAGAGGCCGCTCAGAACAAAGAAGGGATGGTTTGGGACCTACCAACACCAGAGGAGCCCCAATCCTTACTATATTAGGAGGACCAGGGTAGGAGTCCACAAGAAAGGTAAAAGCCCATGCTCGGTTCGTCGGGGTGACGAAGGTGCCAAAGAAAGTAGCCAAGACAGAAATGGTAATCTCCTTCTCGGATGTTGACCTAGAAGGAATAAGCTTACCACATGAAGATGCCCTAGTGGTGCAGGTGAGGATAGCCAATCGAGCTGCACATAGGATGTTGGTTGACACTGGAGCGTCCGTGGACGTAATCTCACTTGAAGCCTATAGACAGTTCGGGTTCAGCGATGATAAGCTCAAGCCTGAGGCAACCTATCTACATGGGTTTTTGGGTGCCTCCTCCTCCATTAGAGCAACAATCGAATTACCAGTCACCTTCGGAGACCACCCTCGACAAGCCACGATCATGGTTACCTTCATGGTAGTAAGGTCAGTCGTATCCTTTAATGGCATTCTGGGGTGACCAGCCCTAACTGCCCTCAAGGGGATAGTATCACCCATACATCTGAAGATAAAGTTCCCAACAGAGAATGGCGTTAGCGAGATCAAGGGTGACCAGAAGAAAGCCAGAGAGTGTTACGCGCTGTTTATCAAGAAGAATAATGGCAACACTCAGGGGATGGCTCTATGTGTAGAGAACCTCATTAGCGACCAGAGAGATGAGCTCACGGAACGAAGGGGAAAATCGGTAGAAGATCTCAACCCATTCCCTCTTAGTGAGGACGAACCCACCAAGACAATACAGGTCGGGTCATTACTAAACGAAGAATAGAAAGATAAACTGGGGCGATTCCTGAAGGAGAACTCGGATGTCTTTGCATGGTCGGCCTCAGACATGCCAGGCATACCTCGGTACATTGTGAAACACAGGTTGCATGTAGATCCAGCTAGGAAGCTAGTACAACAGAAGTGGAGGAATTTTATCCTTGATAGACAAGCGACAATCAAAGAAGAGGTCGAGAAGCTGAATCTATCAGGGTTCATCAGGGAAGAGAAATTCCCCACTTGGCTCGTGAACGTTGTGATGGTTCTAAAATCAAACGGAAAGTGGAGGATGTGCGTGGACTATAACAACCTTAACAAGGCATGCCCGAAGGATGAATACTCCCTGCCAAGGATTGATTGCTAATTGACGCGATCGCAAGTCATGAGATGCTGAGCTTCATGGACGCATACTCAGACTACAACCAGATCCTCATGAATGAGGAGGATGAGACCTACACTGCTGATGAGCACATTTATGTGCGAAATCTTAGGGCCACAGAGCATGCATTTTCATACTTGGAACGGAGCTACTCGAGGTTTTTGTTTGTGTTTTCAGGTTTTAGGTAAATTCTAGTGAAAATGGAGCAAATGATGCGAAGGAAACATTTTTAAGCTGTTTAGTGGTGTTTGGCAGTAGCCAGAAGCGCCCAGGAGTCGAGAAAATTAAGTTTGGATTAAGCACTGAAAGAATCATGCCAATTAGTCAAATTTGAATGTGATTACAGTGGGTCCCTTAGCATAATTTTGAGGAGTTAATAGTATGGATGCATAGCCCATCGAGTCAGCTTCGCAACGGTTCAAACGACACTTGATTCCGAGTTGAAACGAAGAAATTACGACCATTTCCATAAAGACGCGCGAAAATGGCATGCAGGGGTTTGTTTGTAAGCATCGAAAATTGACCGGGGACAAAGTAAAGTGGAAGTTCAGATTCGAGGGGCTTTACCAAAATTATCAGAAGTTATCTTTCCTGTTCGCCAAAAGATTCCATTTGGAAGGCTCTGGAGCAGTCCAACTTCAACTTGAGATATCTTGGGCTCCCGAACTCCAAATTGAACGAAATTTGGGTCTATTTTGGGTGATTTTTTGCAAGGAATGCAACAGTGAGGCCTATATGAGCATCCCATGATCCACATTTTTTTAAGGACAGAATGGGTATTTTATTTATTATGGGTGGAATCCTAGTCATCACCCTTATTCTCTCTCTCCTCCAACTTTTCAAGGGCACTTTTGGAATTATACTATAGATAGATTTCTTTTGAAAAATATTCTCTCATCCATGGAAGGTTGAAAAGTCAAAGATGCCTTGATCTCTCATTGCTTGGAGAAGATTCCTGTAAAGAAAAGGAAGCACAAGAATAGAATTAGAAAGTTACTTTGTTGAAAAATAGAAGGTTTATGTAGCTAGGATTTTTATCTTTCTTAGTTTCTATTTTTTCTCTTTTTTCTTGGGATTCAAGCTCGTAAAGGAAGGAGAAAGGAATATTTCTCCTACCTCTTCTCTCTTCTCCCTTCTCCCTTCTCCTCTCCTTCCCCCCTATAAATACCCCTTGCCCTTTGGGTTGTAACTAGTTAGTTTTTAGTTCAGTTTTTAGTTAGTTTCTAGTTCAATTTTAATTCAGTTTTTAGTATAATTTTAGTTCAATTCATTAGTGAAATTTTTCTCTTCTTCTTCTAATTTTTGGCTTTCTAAGTTTCTAGTTTGATTTATGAGCTTAGTTTAATGGTTGTAATAGGTTTAATTCATGCTTTATTTTCAATTTATGTCTTTAATATGGTTGTAATCCTTTAATTCTAGTTTAGTTTTAAAGCTTTCTAGTCTAGGCTTCTAATCCTTGATAGAAGAATTAGAGACTTGGAAGAGGAAGTCATTCAAGGATTATTCAAGTGTTCAAGCTTTTTCAACCACATTCATGCACTTTCAACTTTGGTAGAAGGGAGTATTAGTTTTTAATTTTATTTTTTTTGTCTTCTTCTTCTTAATTCTTCTAGTTTCTAATTTATTCTTCTTATTCTCTACCTCTTTCTTCTTTTATTAGTTTCATTTTATTAGTATTCTCATCTCCATTAATCCCTCCATTCTATTAGGAATTTTCATTCTCCATTATTTTTATTTTCATTCTCATTCTCTACCTCTCTAATTTAATCTGCTTTTAGGATTTTATTTTTTAGTTACTATTATCATTATGCATTATGGTAGGATTTTAATTTAATTATTTTTGTTTCAATTTCAGATTTGGTAGCGCCATTTCAAAGGTGAGAAGCAAGCAATTTCAATCCGGTTCAAGCACCTTCGGGTTTTACATCTCTAATCTCTTAGTCTCATTCTCCGTCTTTAATCTCCTTCTTTTATTTTTTTTTATGTGGTTGTGGTGTGTGGCTGCGATTTATTCCTTCCAATCCTCGTTAGTATTGATAGGTTAGATGCTTGTGAGTTAGAATGCGTTAATTTAATTATCATTAGTTTAGTTCAACACTTTAATTTGGTTCACTTTGCATTGCTTTTAAGTGAGTAAAATAGAGTAGAGTGTGACTACCGCATCATACTTTTCGGGCTAAAGAACGCAGGAGCAACCTTCCGCAGGATGGTGAACAAGATGTTTAAGGCACAGATCGGGAGCAATATGGAGGTAAACGTGGATGACATGCTCGTGAAAAGCGTCAAATTCGAAAACAATTTTGCCAATCTCAAGGAAGTGTTCAAGGTATTGAGGAAGAACCAGGATGAAGTTGAACTCGAAGAAAGTGCGCCTTCGACGTAACATCGGGAAAAATTTAGGCTTCATGGATTTGGCTCGAGGCATAGAAGCTAATCCGGCGAAGATCATGGCCATCCAAGAAATGTCGCCACCCGAACAAGTAAGAGAGGTGCAAAGGTTGAATGGAAGGAAAGCGGCATTGACAAGATTCATGTCGCGAGTTGGGGACAAGTGTCTCGCCGCTCTTCAAAACATTGAAGAACCCGAGAAGTCCTAAAGACTTCACATGGATGGAAGAATTCCAAAGAGCCTTCAAGGAGTTAAAAAAGTACTTGGAAAGTCTGCCATTGCTGAGGCGACCAGAAGCTAATGAAGAATTGCAACTCTACTTGGCAGCAACCCCAGTAGCGGTAAGTGCAATGTTACTGAAGGAGGAAGGCAACCAGCAGAAGCCCATCTACTACGTCAGCCACTTGTTGATTGATGCAAAGATCAGATACACTAAGATGGAGATGATAGCCTATGCGCTCGTGATCGCAGCAAGGAAGCTAAGGCCATATTTCCAAGCCTATACGGTTGTAGTACTCACGGACCTTCCGCTTGAGGAAGGTGCTACACAAACCGGACATATCGGGAGCGATTGATCACCTAGCGGTGGAGTTAAGCGAGTATGACATCAAGTTCCAACCTTGAACGGCAATCAAGGGTCAAGCACTGCGCACTTTATAGTTGAATGCACTTTCTCAGAGACCTAGCCAAAAGAGGTGGGACATGAGGAGCATGATCGAGGATCGTGGGAAATGTTTGTGGATGGATCGAGTAATACGGCAAAGAGCGGGGCTGGGTTCATGATCACTAGCCTAATCCTAAGAAAGTCTTGAAAATCTGGAAATTTAGAGAGAGAAAAGAGAGAGGTTTTGGTCCCAAGAGAAGTTCTTTTTTTTTTTTTAGGCTTTAGTTTCTATTCGTTTTAGTCCTTAAGGGACCTGTTGGTGATTATGCATGAAAGCCCTGTCGGAGTCCAAGAACCCCAGTTGGTGATTCGGCAATACAACGTGGAAGCCCTACCGGAGTCCAAAAAGCCCTGTTGGTGATTTAGCAATACAGCATGGAAGTCCTACCGGAATCCAGGAAACCCTAGCAACATACTTTTGATAAGCCGTTATTCTGGCCAACAAAAGAGAGTCATGTAGTCTGTCCATCTCCACCTAAGTCAGGTGGTGACTCATTGCACATTTTTCGTAAATTTTATCGTCAATCACACATTTTTATTGTGGTAATTTATTTTGGCATTATGTAAATCATTTAAGCATATTTTTTCTATTTTTGTAGTTGTTTGCAAGAAATAATTACCGCAAGCGTACGGATCAATCGTAGCTACAGGTCGAACACAAGTAGATGTATGCCACTCTATCTTACGCACTTAAAAGCATTGCAAAGTGAACCAAATTAATTAAGGTGTTGGATTAAACTAACGATAATTAAACTAACGAATCCTAACTCACAAGCATCTACCGAATCGAATCCTAACACACATCCATCTAACAGAATTACACATCTAACGAATTGAATTGACGTCCTAACACATATCCATCTAACCTATCAATACTAACGCGGACTTGAAGGAATAAATTGCCACAGCCACACACCACAACCACACAAACAAAAACAAAGAAAAAATAAAGCTAAGAGATTAAAGAGATAAAACCCGAAGGTGCTTGAACCGGACTGAAATTGCTTGCTCTTCTCTACCACACTTGAAATGCTCCTACCAAATCTGAAATATAAAGCAAAATTAATTAAATTAAAAGCTTATGATGATAGTGAATAAAAAATAAAATTCCATAAGCATGGAAGAATTAGAGAGGTAGAGAATGAGAATAAAAATAAAAAGGGTGAAGAATTAAAGTCCTAATAGAATGGAGGGAATAGAGGGGATGAGAGTGAGATTAAAATAAAAATAAAAATAATGGAAGAAATAAGAGATTAAGAAGAAGAAGAAGAAAATAAAAATAAAAATAAGAACTTGAACCAATACTCCCTTCTACCAAACTTGAAAGTGAATGAATTGCTTAGGCGTTGAATGGATGTAGTTGATGAAGCTTGAAAAACTTAAATAAACCTTGCATGGCTTCCTTTTCCAAATCTCCAAGTCTTCTCACAAGAATTAGAAACTTAGACTAGAAAGTTTTAAAATTAGAACTAGAATTAAGAGATTACAACCATATTGAAGACAATAATTGAATTAAAGCTTGCATAAAATTATTACAACCATTGCATTAAACTCATAAAATCAAACTAGAACTAGAAAACCAAAAATTAGAAGGAGAAGAAGAAAATTTCATTAAAATTCAACTAGAACTAGAGCTAGAATAACCTCTTCAATCCCAAAAGCAATTGGGTATTTATAGGAGAAGGAGGAGAAGAGGAGAGGAGAGGAGAGAGCTCCACGGTTTTGGGAGCCTCTCTCCTTCTAAAACTGTGGAGGCTTTGGAGAGAGTCTCCCTAGAAAAATAATATTCCCTTCTCCTTCCTTTACAAAGTTGCTTGAACCCCAAGGAAAATGGCAAAAAATGGAAAGTAAGAGAGATACAAAGTTTGGTCCAATAGACTTGCTGTTTTCCAAAAAGTAGACTTTCCAATTTAATTCTTGTACTTCCTTTTCTTTATAGGAGTCTTCTCCAAGTAATATGATCAAGGCATCTCCAATCTTTGACTTTTTAACCTTCCAAGGATGAGAGAATATTCTCCACAAGATATCTATCCATACTCAAATTCTAAAAATACCCTTGGAAAGTTGGAGGAGAGAGAGAGTGATGACTAGGATTTCACTCAAGAATTTATTCAAACCCCACTATACCCTTCAAAAATCGTGCAGCCTTGCACTCTTCAAAAATCGTGGGAGCTTGTGGGTCATGTGTGCTCAAAAAGATCTTGGACAGTGTGGGTCCCCCATTGTGTGGATGGCAGCTCTTCTCTCTCTTCAGGATTTGGAAATCATAGAAAGGGTCTTATACTTGCCGTAAATCTCAGTCCTTGATTAGAAACACCTTCTTTAATGTCAAAAGTACCCTTGGAAAGTGGCAGACAGGCGTGGGCTTGCATTCCAGCTCATTTCTGGCCCATTATTCTTTCTTAGCCTGAAAAGAATAATCGCTTGCATGGTGGCCTAAACGAATGCGTAACTGCATTCCGTCATGTCCATCTTGCTCAAAATTCAGTCCTCTTTACAGCCATGAAAAGAAATATGGTGACTTTACGTGTAGATTAGGAGATGCAAGCTCTCAATAGCCTAAAATAACATAAAATGGCCAAAAACCTGAAAAGAACAAGAAAGCACCCGAGTAACTCTGTTCAATGTGGTAAAATGCATGCTTTATACCCTAAGATTTCACACATAAATGTGCTCATCAGTTTCCCCCACACTTGAACTTTTCTTGTCCTCAAGTAAACAAAACAAAAAACTAATCTAAAATGCAGAAATCCTAACTTACTTTCGTAGGAATCACGGTTGCACTTAGCATGTGCAGCAAGCTTTTAAACCCCTAGGTTACCCCTAGTGGACGAGTTTAGTCTCGTAGGTGTTTGCAGTGAATGTACACCCAAAATTCAATAAGTAAGAATGCTGTAAATTTTAATCATGGCATAAGTAGGATAGTGCACACAAGCTCTAAAAATTCTCAACTAAAGATCAAGGAGCCAAAGATTCCCCCACACTTGAATTTTATCACCCCACATCAATTCAAGCAACAAGCATATATCAAGATTAAGGGATCTCCTCATATCTTCTGAACACTACTCACCTTCAGGTAAACCACTCATAGCATCGATGGAACCAAAGACTTAGGCTTTGAGCATTTTTGACCATACTTTCTTTTCAGGCATTAAGGCAAAAACTTTTCTTTCTCAACAGTAAACTCTATTTCTACTCCACTACTGTTCCCTGAATGACATGGTGGAGCATACACCAGACACCCAAATACTTGGTAGCTTCGCTTTTTGCATATATCTATAAAGACTTTGAGACATTGATGTAAGAGTTTTTTTGAGTTTCCTTCTAAGGAATTTCGAACAAGTCACCCTGCTTCCTGAGGCAACAGTGCCCTGTCTAGTTCCAAGGAATTCCACTTTCCTTTCCTGTTTCTTTTTTTTATTTTTATTTTTTCTTTTTATTCACTTTTATGCCTTGCCATAAACAAATTGGTCTCAGCTTCTAGCCAAAAGATCCAAGGGTCCATAAAACACATAGAGGAATCTAGCCATCAAACGAAATGGTGCTCATATTTTCCAACTCAGTCTCTCTCACTGGATACATACCAATTACTATCCTTCAAAAGGGATTTCTTATTATTTCGCATGCTAGGGCACCTAATTCCCTCTTTCTCTTGCTTCGCATCAAAGAAACGTATGCACAAAACCAAAACTACCGCCACAATCAAAATTCACCAATTAAGTTCACACCCCCCCCCACAATTAATTCATGCAGTGTCCTCAATGCATGTAGAAAATAAAGAATAAGGACAAGGGAGGAGATGAAGGGGGCTTACCAGATATAATCAACATAGAGGATCATGAAGAGTCATGAGCTCTACAAAAAGTACTAAGGGCAGCAACAAAAATCTTAATCCATGGCCGGTAAATGTAGAAAGAGCTTCAGACCCAGAAAATACTCGACCATGAATTTTAGTAAAGCGAGAAATAACATGGAAGTCAAGCATAAATGATAAATATCTAACAGGAAAATCTGTCCTCATGGGATAGTGGAAAATGAAGGCAGTGAAAAATAGTCCATGTAGACAAATCCTCCCATTCCCTCCCATGGTCAATGCAGAATGCATGTCATTATCGTAAAAACCAACCAAGAATGGATCCCAGTAAGCATCAAAAGGATCATGAATATCAGTAACCTCACCAAGATAATCATAAAAAATGGGAGGTTTACTCAAATCAATCCTAGTAATAAAACTATCCGCCCTTTGCATAACTTGGTTTGCCAAATAAGGATCACGATAATATGCTTGAAGAGCATCATGACTAACATTGTCCTCCTTATTAAAATCATCAAACCTAGGAGGTTTGGACAAATCAACATACGGGACAATTGAATCCTCAAAATGACAATTATCTGGGTTTTTCAAAGAGAGAGGGGGAGATCAAATTTCCTGGGTTTCTATGCTATTATGAAAATCTGATTCTAGATCAGTAAAAACACTAGGCTCACTAATATCAGAAATTTTAGGCAAAAATTGTACTTCCCGTGGCTCATCAAACTTCGCTTCACTAACATCTTCAAGAAACTCAATCTCAACAAATAAATCATCTTGAAAATTATTTTGTGGGGTTGACTCTCATTAACTTCAAACGGGGTGGTGGAATTTCAACATCATTTAGGGTTCATTCGAACTAGAGTCTAGTAACATAGATTAGGTTCAGGCTGACAAGGTGATTTACCCGTTTCCTCCTCCTGCATCATGGTGATCAGTTGAGAGAGTTGCTTCTCCATGGTATTACTACTTTCTATGAAAAGGGCAAAGTTCTTCGGAAACTCACTCATTCCGGCCTTTTCACCCATTTTTTTGAAACTCAGGGGGTTGTTGATATGGTGCAAGGAGGGGTGGCTCATTGAGATTCAATGGAGGGTTGGGCATTGGAGGACCAAACTGACCATGATAGTGGAAATTGGGTGGTCCAGCTTGGTTATTCCATTGATCCCACGAGATATTGGGATGATCACTCCACCCCTGATTGTAAGTGTGAAAAGAATTGTATTGAAATAGAGGACTCACATTCTCATCACCATAGGTACCTCCATAAAGATTAGGGCATCCTTCCATAACATGGATAGTCTGGGGATGTGACCAATCAAAATTTCCTGAAAGCCCATAGTTGGGTTGGGGAACAAAATTGTACTGGGGTGGTGCAAAGTTGTTCTCTAACTCACTACTTTTGGCCGCCCTAGCCTGTTTAAACCTTTCCCCCAAAGTCATGGCTGCCTTAGTATGGTTCCACCTTTCCCCCAAAGTCATAGGTGGAGGTGTATCTCCAATTACTCCAAACATGCATAAACTAACCACCTATCCAAAATTGAGGTCTCCCTAAAACATTATTATTATTATTTTTTTTTCAAACAAAAAAAAGGAAAATCACAAGAAACACGAGGGAATTAATAGACAGTTGATGCATTGCCCTCAAGGATTGAAACAATGGTTCCAAAGCTGTAAGGTTGCCATATAGGTTGACAGCAAAGGAACCCGTATAGTCTTCAATAGCCATCTACGTGCGATTCCAAGTGGATTCTAATGTAGAGTGGAGGACTAATATACGATTTTGTTTCCAAAAAAAATCACTCACTATGTTGCTTTCCTGTTATCAAAGTTGGTCACCTCCAAAGATAAGTCACATGCCAATCCAAACCACCCAAACGAATCAAGGTGCAGCGTCATAGGTAACTAAATCTTATGAGGGACACCATAATAGGCTGGGTTTGGGCATATGAAGAATTTTAGATTGGGAAAGATGAGGGTTTTTTTTTTTTTTTAGAAGAAAAAGAAAAGAAAATAAAGCACTCCGAATTACTTAAAAATAAGAAAAACAAAGTGGACAATAATCTCCCCGGCAGTGGCGCCAAAAACTTGTTTGCAAGAAATAATTACTGCAAGCGTACGGATCAATCGTAGCTACGGGTCGAACACAAGGAGATGTATGCCACTCTATCTTACTCACTTAAAAGCAATGCAAAGTGAACCAAATTAATTAAGGTGTTGGATTAAACTAACGAATCCTAACTCACAAGCATCTACCGAATCGAATCTTAACACACATCCATCTAACAGAATTACGCATCTAACGAATTGAATTGACGTCCTAACACATATCCATCTAACCTATCAATACTAACGTGGATTTGAAGGAATAAATCGCCACAGCCACACACCATAACCACACAAACAAAAAAAAAGGAAAAATAAAGCTAAGAGATTAAAGAGGTAAAACCCGAAGGTGCTTGAACCGGACTAAAATTGCTTGCTCTTCTCTACCACACTTGAAATGCTCCTACCAAATCTGAAATATAAAACAAAATTAATTAAATTAAAAGCTTAACATAATGCATGATGATGATAGTGAATAAAAAATAAAATTCCATAAGCATGGAAGAATTAGAGAGGCAGAGAATGAGAATAAAAATAAAAAGGGTGGAGAATTAAAGTCCTAATAGAATGGAAGGAATAGAGGGGATGCGAGTGAGATTAAAATAAAAATAAAAATAATGGAAGAAATAAGAGGTTAAGAAGAAGAAGAAGAAGAAGAAGAAGAAGAAAATAAAAATAAAAATAAAAATAAGAACTTGAACCAATACTCCCTTCTACCAAACTTGAAAGTGCATGAATTGATTAGGCATTGAATGGATGTAGTTGATGAAGCTTGAAAAACTTGAATAAACCTTGCATGGCTTCCTCTTCCAAATCTCCAAGTCTTCTCACAAAAATTAGATACTTAGACTAGAAAGCTTTAAAACTAGAATTAGAATTAAGAGATTACAACCATATTGAAGACAATAATTGAATTAAAGCTTGCATAAAATTATTACAACCATTGAATTAAACTCATAAAATCAAACTAGAACTAGAAAATCAAAAATTAGAAGGAGAAGAAGGAGAAGATTTCATTAAAATTCAACTAGAACTAGAGCTAGAATGACCTCTTCAATCCCAAAAGCAATTGGGTATTTATAGGAGAAGGAGGCGAAGAGGAGAAGAGGAGAAGAGAGGAGAGAGCTCCACGATTTTGGGAGGCTCTGTCCTTCTAAAACCGTGGAGGCTTCGGAGAGAATCCCCCAAGAAAAATAAAAAAAATTGAAAGTAAGAGATATACAAAGCTTGGTCCAATAGACCTGCTATTTTCCAAAAAATAGACTTTCCAATTTAATTCTTGTGGTTCCTTTTCTTTGCAGGAGTCTTCTCCAAGTAATATGATCAAGGCATCTCCAATCTTTGACTTTTCAACCTTCCAAGGATGAGAGAATATTCTCCACAAGATATCTATCCATAGTCAAATTCCAAAAATACCCTTGGAAAGTTGGAGGAGAGAGAGAGTGATGACTAGGATTTCACTCAAGAATTTATTCAAACCCCACTATACCCTTAAAAAATCGTGGAGCCTTGCACTCTTCAAAAATCGTGGGTGCTTGTGGGTCATGTGTGCTCAAAAAGATCTTGGACAGTGTGGGTCCCCCATTGTATGGATGGCAGCTCTCTCTCTTCAAGATTTGGAAATCGCAGAAAGGGTCCTGTACTTGCCATAAATCTCAGTCCTTGATTAGAAACACCTTCTTTAATGTCAAAAGTACCCTTGGAAAGTGGCAGACAGGCGTGGGCTTGCATTCCAGCTCATTTCTGGCCCATTATTCTTTCTTAGCCTAAAAAGAATAATCGCTTGCATGGTGGCCTAAACGAATGTGTAATTGCATTCCGTCACGTCCATCTTGCTCAAAATTCAGTCCTCTTTAGAGCCATGGAAAGAAATATGGTGACTTTACGTGTAGATTAGGAGATGCAGTTCCCGATAGCCCAGAATAGCATAAAATGGCCAAAAACCTGAAAAGCATAAGAAAGCACCCGAGTAACTCTGTTCAATGTGGTAAAATGCATGCTTTATACCCTAAGATTTCACACATAAATGTGCTCATCAGTAGTTTTTCATCATTATTTTGTATATTTGATATCATACATGTTAGTATAAATTAATTCATCATGGGAGAAAATTTGAAATCAAGCATCCAGTGGAAAGACCAGTTTAACCGGGCGAAGTGGGTGCCTCCTTCCCACTCTCATAACCTGACAGCTTACTCAAATTCTCTTGGCAGACCATATGGAATCATGTAGCCCTTATAGGGCTACACCAATCGAGTCCTAGGCCCTAATCCTAGGTGGTGACTCCATTTTATATATTATATGACCTCAAACCCTGAATGATTGTGCAACCCCTTCTTTATAGAATCCCCTTTTAATTCTTCTTCACCCTTTTCCTCGAAGGGAGGACCATTTCCGAGAGGAACCCGACCCACGATCTAAGGAAAACACCCCCGATCTTCGTGGCGGATCCTTACAGTGGCAAATCCACTGGGGAAGCATTGTCAAGCTTTCAACACTAGATGCTACCATTGAATGTAAGAATGTTCTCCCTTATGCATCATTTGTATGATAGCATGTTTGAATAATTATAGTATTGTTGGGGTAAAATTCACACATCACCCATTATGGTTTTGATGATAACAAATAAGTTAGTTGTACTAACTTGTGTTATATTGTATAGAGACTTCATAAGAGATAAGCATCAAGTAAGGGGAAGCTTGTAGAAGCTTGATGCACCAAGACAAAGAACCAATATTTCCAAAAATGGTGTGAAGAGAAGAACTAAGAGAAGGACCATTTTCAAATACCGTATTCAAGCAACTCATTGAGATACAAGAGTTAAAAGCATTTGTTTAAATTGTTTTGTATCAAGATGTATTTAAAGTTTAAGTCCATTTATAATGCACACACTCACGCATGCATACATGTAGAGTGACCCTAGGAGGTGTTTTTACATGGACCAAACCTAAGCTAATGGCCCCACACCTGTCCAAACATGGACTTAGCCATTTTCAGCAAAATCAGCTGATCCGGCATACCGAATCCCCATCCAGCATGTCGAATCCACTTTTGACTGTTGGGATTTAGCCGTTGGTTAACGAATAGATTCCATGATCCGACATACCGAATTGGGAAACGACATACCGGATTAGGACAGATTTATGTCCCAAATTAGCATTAAGCCTCAGATGCTTTGAGCACCTTTACCTATAAATAGGTGAGCTCAATTAGACTAATTACAATCAATTAAAGCTAAGCAAAAGCATAAAAAAGGCATTGAAACTTGATCGTTCAAAGTGTTGAAGCATTTATCATCAAAGCATTCATTCGAGTTCATTTCCCTCTCTAGCTACTTGTATTCACTTAGCCTTAAAGCTTCAAGTGGAAGTTAGCTACTCATTTACTAAGGTTGAGGTAATCCTTCCCTAGTAATTTTTTAATATATGTTGTGAGTCCTCTTGCTCGAAATCAAGAGTAGTTTGTTGTGTTGAGTCCTCTTGCTCGAAATCAAGAGTAGTTGGTTGTATTGAGTCCTCTTGCTCTCAATCAAGAGTTGTACTAGTTCTCTTGCTCATTCTCAAGATTCTTTTAGTAGAATTCTCTCTAAGGTGAGAGGAGTGGACGTAGGCAAGTTTTGGCCGAACCACTATAAATCTTGGCGTTATTGTTGCAATTTATTTGCTTTATTTCAATAACATTTTTAATTCCGCACAAGTATTTTTATTCCACTACTTTCACCTATTCACCCCCCTCTAGGTGAATTCACAAATATATGTATGATAATTGTACTAAGTGCATCATTCATTGCACTTGGAGTGAAGTCAAATGATGAGGGTATTCCCTGTTGTGCCTCTACCCCGGGGGAGGTGGGGCACATCATACTAAGTACTCTGAGATCAATTGATAGCCGCTTCCTGGACAAGAATGTCCGAAGTGAATTTGAAAGACGAGGGTACTCCTTGTTGTGTCTCTACCCCCGGGGAGGGGAGACACATCATACTAAGTACTCTGAGTTCAATTGATGGTCACTTTCTACATTGCACTCATTGCACACACACATTGCATGGAAAATACTCAGCCACGTGGCTTAGTCATTTGACCCCTTGTGTAGACTTGGGTAATTCACGATTATGTCACACCCCTTGATCTATACTGAATGGGTTTAGAGTCATAAGCGAGGATGGTCACTAGTGTGTTGTGGGGTACATTCGATACTCAAAAAAGGCACTAGTTCGACCATTCTGAGACTGACTGATCTACTCTCTAGGTATATCAAAGGAACCACGTACTTACAATTCGCTTCCCGAGCGATAGGTATATTAGTTCTATAAAGGGTGACCTTTTATGTCCTATCAGCCCATCCACTGCATTTATCATGTAGGAAATTAGACCATATATGAATAAGGTACGCCACAAGCTAACCTTGTAGATAGTTGGGTTTTGGACTAAGTTTCTCAATATTATACTTTACATAATATAGTGTGCTTATAAAAAAAAAAAAAACTTGGATTATCCCGTGTTATGACAACATGTTGCTTGGCATGATATGTCCAATAATAGAGTTCAAATTGTCCCACGATAAAAGACACTTTATATTAGTATAAGATATACAATTAGGAAATTTTTGTCAGAACCATTTTGGATCTTTCTCATGTACGTGATGGTGTTTGAGACCATCATAGAGACTAACATTGTTTGTATATATTTCATGTATATATTGGTTGTACATAAGTAGTATATACAAGAAAAAAGAAAACTAGTACAGTCGAATTAAATTCCTTGTGACCTGAGATAAGTTTTTCTACTTATGTCAATCACAATTCCACATCACAAGAACTTCTCATTACCCACGTAGGCTCATCAAGGCAATCGGTTAGCCCAAATCAGCCCAATTCGATCTCCATATATACCCAAGCTTTTGGATTTTCATTTTCTCTAGTCAACTTTGTGAAGCACAGTCCAATCACACTGTCATCAGGAATAGACAATATGGATCCACAATGAAGTGATTCACCAGAAGACCAATTAGGGCAGCAAGTGAACCAGGTGCAGACTGAAATCTTAGGGGTCAAGCAGCTCATGACACAGATATTGTAGGCAGTGCATGGATAGTCTAAAGTAGAGATAACTCCTACTTTCGATGAGACAAAGCGAAGAGCGACTCCTACAGCTTCAAGAGTGCATGTCAGAATTGTGATAGAAGAGGATGAAGAACCTCTTTTGGGGGAAGGAGAGAGGTGAGAAGAATGTATGTAGGAGTAGCCACCTAGAGGAGGGTATAGGACCCAAAATTGTAAATGTATGACTCTCATGATTATGCCCTTCTAGGAAAAAATGGTCCGTTGATCTGGGTACAGGTCAAGTTACGGTTCGAGAAGGTATTAGATACTCCAATCCGTCCGGACTTGCCTATCTTTCTATTACTTGACTAGGTAGAGTTATAACATGCTTTTGGGAGAGAATGTAAGGTGGAGTTTCTGGAAAAAATTTGGTAGAGCTATGCATCAAATTTGATCCCAGAAGGGAAGGGGGAGAAGCCCTCTATTTATAGATCAAGCTTAGGCTTAAATGGTGCCACTTAGCCCTTGGGCGGCCCTAACCAAGCTTGGGCAGCGCCGCCCAAGCTTGGGTGGAGCCACCGCACTGCCGACGGGGCTGCCTCGGGCAAGGTTGCCTGCCTCTGACGACTCCGTTCGTTCTACGACATGATTGTCCAGTGCCAGGCAAAGCCGCCCAGCTCTGAATTCGCTTGTCAGTCGTTGAATAGGGCCATTCGGACATCAGTGTGATGCGTGGATCTCGAAGTAAGGCATCGTATCACTCATGTACCATGCAGGATTCGGTCGAAGGGTGTCGAATCAATTCTTAAAATTCTTAGGAACTCGGAAAAAGAGCGTCGTACCACGTCTGTACCATGTGGGATTCGGTGAAAGGGTGTCAAATCAATTCTTAAAATTCTCAGGAACTCGGTTAAAGAGTGTTGTATCACTCTTGTACCATGTGGGATTCAGCCGAAGGGCACCAAATCAATCTTAAAATTCTCAGGTAGTCGGCCAAAGAGCAACGTATCACTCCTATACCATGCAGAATTCAGCCGAAGGATGCTAAATCAATATCAAAATTCTCAGAAACTCAGAAAAAGAGTGGCGTACCACTCCTGTACCAGGCTGGATTCGGCCGAAGGGTACCGAATCAATATCAAAATTCTCAGGAACTCGGCCAAAGAGCTCTGTATCACTCCTGTACTAGGTGAAATTTGGCTAAAGGGTACCGAATCAATATTAAAATTCTCAGGAACTTGGCAGAAGAGCGTCATATAACTCTTGTGTATTCGGAATTTGGGCCGAAGGGCGCCGAATCGACCTTAAAACTCTCAGGAAATTGGCAGAAGAGTGTCGTATCAATCCTTTACCATGAGGTATTTGGCTGAAAGACATCAAATCCTCTCAAATTTTCCCCAGTAAATTGGACAAAGGACGCCAAATTAATCTTAAAATTTCCAAGACTTCTGGTCGAGTGGTGCCTTATCACCCTCACTTTTGGTCGAGTGGTGCCTCATTACCCTCACTTCTGGTCGAGTGGTACCTTATCATCCTCACTTCTGATCGAGTGGTGCCTTGCCACCCTCATATTTTGGCTGAGAAAAGCTACATCATATGCATTTATTTTATGGATTTTTTATATCATTTTCATCATATTGTTTTTGCGTATTTGAATTTTATCATAGAGCCTTATAGTAGGTAACTTGAATGATTAATCGACCGATTTATAAAAGAGTGGTTTTATCATTTCAACACCATCACCTATGATCAATGTGATGGTAGAACATGCTCTTGGTGACAAAATCAGATGATCTTTTGTCTTCGCCCTTCGGCTGTTGGCACAAGCCTCGGCTAAAGAGGGGCAAACTGTAGTTATTGAATTTTTTCACCCCCGACAATGATGACAACACATACATGAACAGATTACGACTCTCTCAGGTCACCCATAAACCCATGATAAAGAGCCAGACACAAAAACATGACCGTACCAATCCAGAATCGGTCAACCTCCCATAATTCGAACGAAAAACTGTAGGAAGTCAACATCACCGCCTGAAGAAAGACGACACCGCCCAGAGCCCAGTGGCACTGACCGAGGGGTCAGTGGCCTGGCCCGGACTCTCGATGGCCCCATAGGAGCTGGGTAGCACACCCAAGACCTGAGTTGTGCCATCTGGGGCTGGGCAGCACCGCCCAGGCTTAGGCGGCACTACTCAGGCTAGGGCGGCACTGCCAAACGTAAATGGCCTTGCCCAAACCTGGGTGGCCCCGCTTAGACCTGGGTGGCACCACCCAACCTGGGTTAGCTAAGCCCAATTTTCTTGGACCCTCTACAAATAAAAGGCCCCTCTTCCTTCAAAAAATTAAGTTTGATAGTGGGAAAAGCCCAAAGAAGCTGTGGAAAAATCCCAAGAAAGTCCCAAAAATTTGGAAATTTAGAGAGAGAGAAAAGAGGGAGGTTTTGGTCCCTAGAGAAGTTCTTTCTTTTTTAGGCTTTAGTTTCTATTCATTTTGGCCCTCGAGGGCCTTGTAGGTGATTAGGCGCAGAAGCCCTGTCGGAGTCCAGGAAGCCCTGTTGGTGATTCGGCAATACAACATGGAAGCCCTGTTGGAGTCCAGGAAACCCCAATAACATACTTTTGATAAGCCGTTGTTCTACCCGACAAAAGAGAGTCAGGTAATCTGTCCATCTCCACCTGAGTCGGGTGGTGACCCATTGCGTATTTTTTATGTTTTTAGCAAATTTTACCGTCACGCACATTCATCGAAATCAAGCATAAGACTACACGTAAGAAGGAGGACATTTTTTATTGCAGTGATTTGTATGATCCAATTGAGGAAATCAAAGCCAAACCAGAAAATAAAACTAAAAAATAATGGGACAGGATGAATAGGAAAAACCATTGATACTATCAGAAAGTGGGTTGATGATTGTGTGTTTCATCATGTTGCTAAAGAGACTAATGCCCAAGCACTTTAGAAAAAGTTGGAGAATCTTTACGAGCATAAGACTACACAAAATAAAGTTTTCTTGATTTGGAAACTTGTCAATTTGAAGTTCAAAGACGAACGTTCTATTGCCGAGCATTTAAGTTATTTTCAGAGCTTAGTGAATCAGTTGGCTACAATGAAGATGACTTTGGAAAATGAACTGCAAGCATTACTACTACTGAGCTCCTTGCTTGACACTTGGGATACTTTTGTAGTGAACAACTCTACTCCAGATGACGTGTTATCATTGAGCATGGTGAAAGATAGCGTTGTTCAATGAAGATACTAGGAGAGAATATATGGGGTTGGATAGTTCACATACTCTTGTCATAGAGAACAAGGGTAGAAGTAAAAGTAAGGGACCAAAAAATAACAGTAAATCCAGAGGTAGGTCAAAATCCAGAAGAAGGCAGAAAGTGTTATCATTGTGGTAAAGAAGTCACTTGAAGAAAAAATATTGGGAAATGAAGAAAGAACAGAAAAAAAAAAAAAAAAACAAAAAGAATTCAATTGATAAAAATACTACAGCCACTGTGTCTGATTTTGAAGATTTGATGGTGCTTTTTTTTTTTTTGAAGAAGAATGTAATCATGTTGCAGACCAAGGTATTGAGTGGGTTGTTGACTCAGCAGCATCCTTTCATGCCACTTCCACAAAGGAGTTCTTCACTTCTTACAAAGCATGAGACTTTAGGACTGTGAAGATGGGAAATAGAAGCTACTCAAAATTTTTTGGAATTGGTGATGTGTGGGTGCACATTAACTCTAAAGGATGTGCAACATGTTCTAGACAGACGCCTAAATTTGATCTTTGTCAATGCTTTAAACCGGATCGGATAAGAGAACCATGTTGGCAATGGAAGATGGAAACTTGCCAAGGGATAACTGGTACTTGCTAGGGAGAAATCTGTCATACACTATATAAGACATACATAAAGTTGTGTGTGTGAATGGGCTGAATGCAATTCAAGATGATTCTTCACCAAATTTCTACCACAAACGACTGGCTCACATGAGTGAAAAGGGGTTGCAAATTTTGGAAAAGAAGTCTCTCATTCCCTTTACCAAACTTATGTCATTAAATCCTTGTGATAACTGTTTATTTTGGAAACATTATAGAGTATCATTTAATAAGTTATCTGTTAGGAAATCTAATATGTTAGATTTGGTTTACTCTATGTTTGTTGTCCCATTGAGGTTGAGTCACTAGGTGGCAATAGAGCTTTGGTTATTTTATTGATGATGCTTCACGAAAAGTGTGGATATATTTTTTTAGAACAAAAGACCAGGTATTTTAGCACTTTTAGAGATTTCATGCCATGGTGGAGAGAGAAACTGAAAATGAATTGAAGTGTCTCTGTACTAATAACGGAGGTGAATACACATATGTTCAGTTTGAAAGCTATTGTTCAGAGCATGGAATCCAACATGAGAAGACTGTTCGTGGTATCCCACAACATAATGGTGTGGCTGAGAGAATGAATCGAATCATTGTGGAAAGAGTCATATGCATGTTAAGAATGGCTAAGCTACCTAAGCCATTCTAAAGTGAAGCTGTTCATACTGCCTACTACCTAATCAACAAATCTCCATCAGTGCCTTTGAGTTTTTATACTGCAGAGAAAGTGTGGATAGGTCCAGAGATTGCATACTCTCATTTAAAGGTATTTGGTTGCAAAGATTTTGCACATGTGCCTAAAAAATAAAGAACAAAGTTTGATGATAAAGCAGTTTCATGTGTGTTTGTTGGCTATGGAGATGCAAAGTTTGGTTACCGGTTATGGGATCCAGAAAAAGAAAAATTATTAGAAGCATAAATGTAGTCTTTTATGAGAATGACAGATGGGGGAGAGGTGCAAGAAGAACATGGTGATTATGATGAGTCAGAGAAAATTTGTGGTGAAGACATGTCAGATGCAGAAGGTGTTGAGCATGGGGAGCAGCCCCCTCCATCAGAGATTACAGAACCTCATATCAGAAGGTGTACAAGAGGGCACCAACCATCAACCAAATATCCTAGTTCTGATTATATTTTACTTACCGATGAAGATGAGCCAAGAAACTTTCTAGAAGCACACTCTCATAAAAACAAAGAGAACTGTATTAAGGCAATACATGATGAGTTTCTTGAAAAAGAATGACACTTATAATTTGGTAGAGCTCCCAAAAGGAAGAAAAGCATTGAAAAACAAATGAGTATTCAAGCTCAAGAAAGATGGTGAAAAACTAGTGAAGTACAAAGCTCATTTGGTAGTAAAAGGTTTTAGTCAGAATAAAAGAATTGATTTTGATGTGATCTTTTCCCCAGTTGTGAAGATGAGTTCCATTCGAGTTATCTTGGGTTTAATAGCTAGCTTGGACCATGAGTTGGAGCAGTAAGATGTTAAAACTGCTTTCCTAATGGTGATTTGGAGGAAGAAATATATACGGTACAACCAGAAGGTTTTGAAGTGCTTTAAAGGGAAAGACCACATGGTTTGCAAGTTGAAGAAGAACTTGTATGGATTGAAAAAGGCACCAAAGCAGTGGTACAAGAAATTTGATTCATTCATGGTAGCCCACAGCTTCACAAGAACCTTTGCAGATTATTGTGTTCATTTCAGAAGATTCTCTTATGGTAACTTCATTATACTTATGCTTTATGTTGATGATATGCTAGTAGTGTGACAAGATTGTAAGATGACTGATAGGTTGAAAGATGAATTGTTCAAGTCCTTTGACATGAAGAACTTATGTCTTGCAAGACAAATTTTGGGAATGCAGATTGTTCGTGAAAGGAAAGCAAAGAAATTGTGGTTGTCACAAGAACAATATGTTGAGTAGGTCCTTGAGAGATTTAACATGAAAAGTGCTAAACCAATTAGGACACCTCTTGCAAGATACTTCAAGCTGAGTAAGAAGACTTGTCCCTCCACTGAAGAAGAAAAAGAAGAGATGGCAACTGTTCCATACCCATCTGCAGTTAGGAACTTAATGTATCCAATGGTTTGCACACGTCCGGATATTGGCCATGCAGTTGGTGTAGTGAGCAGATTTTTGGCTAATCTTGGCAGAGAACATTGGGAAGCACTAAAGTGGATCTTCAGATATTTGAAGGGTAGTTCCAAGTTGTGTTTGAGTTTTGGGGGTTCTAAACCAGTCTTGGAAGGCTTTACAGATGCAGATATGGCAGATGACCTTGATGGTAGAAAATCTACTTCAGGGATCTTGTTTACTTTTGCAAGGGAAGCTGTGTCATGGCAGTCCAGATTGCAAAATTGTGTTGATTTATCTACAACTGAAGCTAAGTATATTGCTGCTACAGAAGCATGAAAAGAGATGTTGTGGATGAAGCGTTTCCTTGGTGAATTGGGTTTGAAGCAAGAAGAGTAGGTAGTATTTTGTGTTAGTCAGAGTGCTATGAACTTGAGCAAGAATGCTATGTATCATTTCCGCACGAAGCATATTGATGTGAGATATTAGGAAAAGAAAAATCGGGATGGACCATGGCTACGTGAAGTAGTGGAGAAGAAATTACTACAGCTTAAGAAGATTCATACTGAGAAGAATCCTTCAGGTATGATGACCATGGTTGTTCCTAGGAAGAAGCTTAAGCTTTAATAGCACTAGTTCGGATGGACTCCGGCCAAGTGAGGAGTCTCGTGGTGGATCTCCTTCCTCATGGGCTCCAGGGACAGATTGTTTATGGGGCCCAGGCCCTTTATTGTCCAGCCCAAGCCCCAAGCCAAAGTCAGAATATGAAATGTCATATTTCAATAAGGGGTTTTGGGCATTGGAATGTGAAGAGCCTCTAGGGGCATCGTTTTGTTTTTTTCTTCTTCTTTTTGGTTAGTAGTGTGTGTGTGTCGTTCTCAAGTGAAGAAGCATCTCACAACATAAAAATCAAGAGAAAGAAAAGAAAAAGAAAAAGGAGGAGGAGGAAGAAGAGCAAGGAGCTTGGGATCGTATTTGGAGCCTTGGTGTTTCTACTACAACTTTGAGATCTCATCAAAGCAAAGAGACTTTGTATGATGTGTGGTGTTTGTGGTGAGTACTTGGTTTGGCTTCTTTTGAGGTAATCATTTTTGTATTATCTCCAATTGCTTGTAAATCTCAAGTTTGGGTAAAAACTTGAGAGAAACATTGTAATCCTATTTTTCTCATAGTGGATTGGTGCTAGATTTGCTCAGTGGTTTTTCCCCTCTACACTAGAGGGTTTTCCAAGTAAATTGTTGGTGTTCATTGTGTGATTGTTCTCTTGCAATTTTATTTCTCTTATTTGTTTGGCTTAAATTTGCTTGGAAATTTTACATTGGATTATTATTGGTATTTCTCAACTCATACTAGACAAGCGGATTTGATAATCCATACAAGAATTGGGAGGAAATTTCACGCTTCGACATGCCTTCTAGGTTCGACAATCGACCTAGAATGCATTCCAAAAGAATCGAATGTCTTTGCATGGTCAGCCTCAGACATGCCAGGCATACCTTGGCACATTGTCGAACACAGGTTGCACGTAGATCCAGATAGGAAGCCAGTACAACAGAAGCGGAGGAAATTTGCCCTTGATAGACAAGCGGCAATCAAAGAAGAGGTCGAGAAGCTGAATCGATCGGGGTTCATCAGGGAGGAGAAATTCCCCACTTGGCTCGTGAACGTTGTGATGGTTCTAAAACCAAACGGAAAGTGGAGGATGTGCGTGGACTATAACAACCTGAACAAGGCATGCCCGAAGGATGAGTACTCCCTGCCAAGGATCGACTTGCTAATCGACACGACCGCAGGTCATGAGATGCTGTGCTTCATGGACGCATACTCAGGCTACAACCAGATCCTCATGAATGAGGAGGATGAGACCTACACTGCTGATGAGCACATTTATGTGTGAAATCTTAGGGCCATAGAGCATGCATTTTTATACTTGAAACGGAGCTACTCGAGGTATTTGTTTGTGTTTTTAGGTTTTAGGTGAATTCTTGTGAAAATGGAGCAAATGATGCGAAAAAAACGTTTTTAAGCTATTTAGTGGTGTTTGGCAGTAGCCGGAAGTGCCCAGGAGTCGAGAAAATAAAGTTTAGATTGAGCACTGAAAGAATCATGCCAATTAGTCAAATTTAAAAGTGATTACAGTGGGCCCCTTAGCATAATTTTGAGGTGGTAATAGTATGGATGCGTAGCCCATCGAGTCAACTTCGCAACGGTTCAAACGGCACTTGATTCCGAGTTGAAACGAAGAAGTTACGGCCATTTTCGTAACGACGCGCGAAAATGGCATGCAGGGGTTTGTTTATAATTATCGAAAATCGACCAGGGACAAAGTAAAGCGGAAGTTCGGATTCGAGGGGCTTTAGCAAAATTACCAGAAGTTATCTTTCCTGTTAGCCGAAAGATTCCATTTGGAAGGCTCTGGAGCAGTCCAACTTCAACTTGAGCTATCTCGGGCTCCCGAACTCCAAATTGGACGAAATTTGGGTCTATTTTGGGTGATTTTTCGCAAGGAATGCAATAGTGAGGCCTATATAAGCATCCCATGCTCCACGCTTTTTTAAGGACAGAATGGGTATTTTATTTATTGTGAGTGGAATCCTAGTCATCACCCTTATTCTCTCTCTCCTCCAACTTTTCAGGGCACTTTTGGAATTGTACTACGGATAGATTTCTTTTGAAAAATATTCTCTCATCCATGGAAGGTTGAAAAGTCAAAGATGCCTTGATCTCTCATTGCTTGGAGAAGACTCCTGCAAAGAAAAGGAAGCACAAAAACAGAATTAGAAAGTTACTTTTTTGAAAAATAGAAGGTTTATGCAGCTAGGATTTTTATCTCTCTTAGTTTCTATTTTTTCTCTTTTTTCTTGGGATTCAAGCTTTTTGTAAAGGAAGGAGAAGGGAATATTTCTCCTACCTCTTCTCTCTTCTCCCTTCTCCTCTCCTTCCCCCTATAAATACCCCTTGCCCTTTGGGTTGTAACTAGTTAGTTTTTAGTTCAGTTTTTAGTTAGTTTCTAGTTCAATTTTAATTCAGTTTTTAGTGTAATTTTTAGTTCAATTCATTAGTGAAATTTCTCTCTTCTTCTTCTAATTTTTGGCTTTCTAAGTTTCTAGTTTGATTTATGAGCTTAGTTTAATGGTTGTAATAGGTTTAATTCATGCTTTAATTTTAATTTATGTCTTCAATATGGTTGTAATCCTTTAATTCTAGTTTAGTTTTAAAGCTTTCTAGTCTAGGCTTCTAATCCTTGTGAGAAGAATTAGAGACTTGCAAGAGGAAGTCATGCAAGGATTATTCAAGTGTTCAAGCTTCTTCAACTACATTCATGCACTTTCAACTTTGGTAGAAGGGAGTATTAGTTCTTAATTTTGTTTTTATTGTCTTCTTCTTCTTAATTCTTCTAGTTTCTAATTTCTTCTTCTTATTCTCTACCTCTTTCTTCTTCTATTAGTTTTATTTTATTAGTATTCTCATCTCCATTAATCCCTCCATTCTATTAGGAATTTTCATTCTCCATTATTTTTATTTTCATTTTCATTCTCTACCTCTCTAATTTAATCATGCTTTTAGGATTTTATTTTTTAGTTACTATTATCATTATGCATTATGGTAGGATTTTAATTTAATTATTTTTGTTTTAATTTCAGATTTGGTAGTGCCATTTCAAGTGTGAGAAGCAAGCAATTTCAATCCGGTTCAAGCACCTTCGGATTTTACATCTTTAATCTCTTAGTCTCATTCTCCCTCTCTAATCTCTTTCTTTTGTTTTTTTTATGTGGTTGTGGTGTGTGGCTGTAATTTATTTCTTCCAATCCACGTTAGTATTGATAGGTTAGATGCTTGTGAGTTAGGATGCGTTAATTTAATTATCATTAGTTTAGTTCAACACTTTAATTTGGTTCACTTTGCATTGCTTTTAAGTGAGTAAAATAGAGTGGCGTACATCTCCTTGAGTTCGGCCCGTAGCTACGATTGATCCGTACGCTTGCAGTTATTATTTCTTGCAAACAAGTTTTTGGCGCCGTTGCCGGGGAGATTATTGTCCACTTTATTTTTCTTATTTTTATGTAATTCGGTTTGCTTTATTTTCTTTTCTTTTTCCTTTTCTTCTAAAAAAAAAAAAAACCTCATCTTGTTTCTCTTCTGTTTCAAAGACTGTGTGCCCAATCTAAAATTCTTCATATGCCCAAACCCAGCCTATCATGGTGTCCCTCATAGGATTTAGTTACCTATGATGCTGCATCTTGACTTGGTTGGGTGGATTAGCACGTGACCTATCTTTGGAGGTAACCAACTTTGATAACAGGAAAGCGACATAGTGAGTGCTTTTGTTGTTAGTGATTTTTTCTAGTCCTTTTATTTTTCTTTAAATTCAAAAAAAAAAAAAAATTGTTTTAGGGAGACCTCAATTTTGGATAGGTGGTTAGTAAGCATGTTTGGAATAATGGGAGATACACTTCCACCTATGACTTTGGGGGAAAAGTTTAACCAGGCTAGGGCGGCCAAAAGTAGAGAGTTAGAGAACAACTTTGCACCACCCCAGTACAATTTTGTTCCCCAACCCAACTATGGGCTTTCAGGAAATTTTGATTGGTCACATCCCCAGACTATCCATGATATGGAAGGATGCCCTAATCTTTATGGAGGTAGCTATGGTGATGAGAATGTGAGTCCTCTATTTCAGTACAATTCTTTTGGCACTTACAATCAGGGGTGGAGTGATCATCCCAATTTCTCATGGGATCAATGGAATAACCAAGCTGGACCACCCAATTTCCAATATCATGGTCAGTTTGGTCCTCCAATGCCCAACCCTCCACCTCTCCTTGCACCGTATCAACAACCGCCTGACAGACTAAGTGAGCTTGAGAAGACTGTTGACCTTTTCATAGAAAGTAGTAATAACATGGAGAAGCAACTCTCTCAACTGATCACCATGATGCAGGAGGAGGAAACGGGTAAATCACCTAGTCAGCTTGAACCTAATCTATGTTACTAGATTCCAGTTCAGAATGAGCCGCCCCATCCCCAGTTTAATGATGTTGAAATTCCACCACCCCAGTTTGACGTTAATGAGAGTCAACCCCAACACAATGATTTTCAAGATGATTTATTTGTTAAGATTGAGTTTCTTGAAGATGTTAGTGAAGCAAAGTTTGATGAGCCACCTGGGGAAGTACAACTTTTGCCTGAAATTTCTGATTTCAGTGAGCCTAGTGTTTCTACTGATTTAGAATCAGATTTTCATGATAGCATAGAAACCCAGGAAATTCAATCTCCCCCTCTCCCTTTGGAAAACCCAGATGATTGTCATTTTGAGGATTGTTTTATCCCGTATATTGATTTGTCCAAACCTCCTAGGTTTGATGATTTTATTGAGGAGGACAATGTTAGTCATGATGCACTTCAAGCATATTATCGTGATCCTTATTTGGAAAACCAAGTTATGCAAAGGGCGGATAGTTTTATTGCTAGGATTGATTTGAGTAAACCTCCTATTTTTTATGATTATCTTGACGAGGTTACTGATATTCATGATCCTTTTGATGCTTACTGCGATCCATTCCTGGTTGATTTTTGCGATAATGGCATGCATTCTGTATTGACCATGGGAGGGAATGGAAGGATTTATGGCCTGAATTTTAATGCTTTCATTTTCCACTGTCCCATGAGGACAGATTTTCTGGTTGGGTATTTCTCATTTGTGCTTAACTTCCATATTATTTCTCGTTTTACTAAAATTCATGATCGAGTATTTTCTAGTTCTGAAGCTCTTTCTACATTTACCGGCCATGGATTAAGATTTCTGTTGCTGCCCCTAGTACTTTTTGTCAAGCTTATGACTCTTCATGATCCTCTTTGTTGATTATATCTGGTAAGCCCCCTTCATCTCCTCCCTTGTCCTTATTCTTTATTTTCTGCATGCATTGAGGACATTGCATGAATCAAGTGTGGGGGAGGGGTGTTGGGCTTAATTGGTGAATTTTGATTGTGGCGGTAGTTTGGTTTTGTGCATACGTTTCTTTGAGTGCAAAGCGAGAGAGAGAGGGAATTAGGTGCCCTAGTATGCGAAATAATAAAGAAATCCCTTTCAAGGACGGTAATGGGTATGTATCCGGTGAGAGGGACTGAGTTGGAAAATATGAGAGTTATTTCATTTGATGGCTAGATTCCTCTATGTGTTTTATGGCCCCTTTGATCTTTTGGCCAGTAGTTGAGACCAATTTGTTTGTGGCAAGGCAAGGCAAGGCATGAAAGTGAAAGTGAATAAAAAAAAAGAAAAATAGAAACAGAAAGGAAAGTGGAATTCCTTGGAACTAGACAGGGCACTGTTGCCTCAGGAAGCAGGGTGACTTGTTCAAATTCCTTGGAAGGAAACTCAAAAAAAAACTCTTGCATCAATGTGTCAATGTCTTATGGATACATGTAAAAAGCGAAGCTACCAAGTACTTGGGTGTCTGGTGTATGCTCCATCATGTCATTCAGAGAACAGTAGTGGAGCAAAAATAGAGTTTACTGTTGTGAAAGAAAAGCTTTTGCCTTAATGCCTGGAAAGAAAGTATGGTCAAAAATACTCAAAGCCTAAGTCTTTGGTTCCATCGATGCTATGAGTGGTTTACTTGAAGGTGAGTAGTGTTCAGAAAATATGAGGAGATCCCTTAATCTTGATGGATGCTTGTTACTTAAATTGATGTGGGGTGACAAAATTCAAGTGTGGGGGAATCTTTGGCTCCTTGATCTTTAGTTGAGCACTTTTAGAGTTTGTGTGCACTATCCTACTTATTGCCATGATTAAAATTTGCAGCATTTTTTTACTTATTGAATTTTGGGTGTACATTCACTGCAAACACCCACGAGACTAAACTCGTCCACTAGGGGTAACCTAGGGGTTCAAAGGCTTGTTGCACATGCTAAGTGCAACCGTGATTCCTACGAAAGTGCATTAGGATTTTCTGCATTGTAGATTAGTTTTTTTATTTACTTGAGGACAAGCAAAGTTCAAGTGTGGGGGAATCTGATGAGCACATTTATGTGTGAAATCTTAGGGCCATAGAGCATGCATTTTTATACTTGGAATGGAGCTACTCGAGGTTTTTGTTTGTGTTTTCAAGTTTTAGGTGAATTCTTGTGAAAATTGGCAAATGATGCAGAGGAAATGTTTTTTAGCTATTTAGTGGTGTTTGGCAGTAGCCGGAAGCGCCCAGGAGTCGAGAAAATCAAGTTTGGATTGAGCACTGAAAGAATCATGCCAATTAATCAAATTTGAATGTGATTACAGTGGGCCCTTTAGCATAATTTTGAGGTGTTAATAGTATGGATGCGTAGCCCATCGAGTCAGCTTCGCAATGGTTCAAAAGACACTTGATTCCGAGTTGAAACGAAGAAGTTACGGCAGTTTTCGTAACGACGCGCGAAAATAGCATGTAGGGGTTTGTTTGTAATTATCGAAAATTGACCGGGGACAAAGTAAAGCAGAAGTTCGGATTCGAGGGGCTTTAGCAAAATTATCAGAAGTTATCTTTCCTGTTAGCCTCAAGATTCTATTTGGAAGGCTCTGGAGCAGTCCAACTTCAACTTGAGATATCTTGGGCTCCCGAACTCAAAATTGGACGAAATTTGGGTCTATTTTGGGTGATTTTTCGCAAGGAATGCAATAGTGAGGCCTATATAACCATCCCATGCTCCACGTTTTTTGAAGGACAGAATGGGTATTTTATTTATTGTGAGTGGAATCCTAGTCATCACCCTTATTCTCTCTCTCCTCCAACTTTCCAAGGGCACTTTTGAAATTGTACTATGGATAGATTTCTTTTGAAAAATATTCTCTCATCCATGGAAGGTTGAAAAGTCAAAGATGCCTTGATCTCATTGCTTGGAGAAGACTCCTGCAAAGAAAAGGAAGCACAAGAACAGAATTAGAAAGTTATTTTTTTGAAAAATAGAAGGTTTATGTAGCTAGAATCTTTATCTCTCTTAGTTTCTATTTTTTCTCTTTTTTCTTGGGATTCAAGCTTTTTGTAAAGGAAGGAGAAGGGAATATTTCTCCTACCTCTTCTCTCTTCTCCCTTCTCCTCTCCTTCCCCCTATAAATACCCCTTGCCCTTTGGGTTGTAACTAGTTAGTTTTTAGTTCAGTTTTTAGTTAGTTTCTAGTTCAATTTTAATTCAGTTTTTAGTGTAATTTTTAGTTCAATTCATTAGTGAAATTTCTCTCTTCTTATTCTAATTTTTGGCTTTCTAAGTTTCTAGTTTAATTTATGAGCTTAGTTTAATGGTTGTAATAGGTTTAATTCATGCTTTAATTTTAATTTATGTCTTCAATATGGTTGTAATCCTTTAATTCTAGTTTAGTTTTAAAGCTTTCTAATCTAGGCTTCTAATCCTTGTGAGAAGAATTAGAGACTTGCAAGAGGAAGCCATGCAAGGATTATTCAAGTGTTCAAGCTTCTTCAACTACATTCATGCAAGGCTTAATTCATTCATGCACTTTCAACTTTGGTAGAAGGGAGTATTAGTTCTTAATTTTATTTTTATTGTCTTCTTCTTCTTAATTCTTCTAGTTTCTAATTTCTTCTTCTTATTCTCTACCTCTTTCTTCTTCTATTAGTTTTATTTTATTAGTATTCTCATCTCCATTAATCCCTCCATTCTATTAGGAATTTTCATTCTCCATTATTTTTATTTTCATTCTCATTCTCTACCTCTCTAATTTAATCATGCTTTTAGGATTTTATTTTTTAGTTACTATTATCATTATGCATTATGGTAGGATTTTAATTTAATTATTTTTGTTTTAATTTCAGATTTGGTAGCGCCATTTCAAGTGTGAGAAGCAAGCAATTTCAATCCGGTTCAAGCACCTTCGGGTTTTACATCTTTAATCTCTTAGTCTCATTCTCCCTCTCTAATCTCTTTCTTTTGTTTTTTTTATGTGGTTGTGGTGTGTGGCTGCAATTTATTTCTTCCAATCCGCGTTAGTATTGATAGGTTAGATGCTTGTGTGTTAGGACGCCAATTCAATTCGCTAGATGCTTGTGAGTTAGGATGCGTTAATTTAATTATCATTAGTTTAGTTCAACACTTTAATTTGGTTCACTTTGCATTGCTTTTAAGTGAGTAAAATAGAGTGGCGTACATCTCCTTGAGTTCGACCCGTAGCTACGATTGATCCGTACGCTTGCGGTTATTATTTCTTGCAAACAACTGCCTTCAGAATAGATCAGGAAAACTACTACTACCGCATCATACTGTTCGGGCTAAAGAACGCAGGAGCAACCTACCAGAGGATGGTGAACAAGATGTTCAAGGCACAGATCGGGAGCAATATGGAGGTATACGTGGATGACATGCTCGTGAAAAGCGTCAAAGTCGAAAACCATTTTGCCGATCTCAAGGAAGTGTTCAAGGTATTGAGGAAGAACTAGATGAAGTTGAACCCAGCAAAGTGCGCCTTCGGCGTAACATCAGGAAAAATTTAGGCTTCATGGATTTGGCTCGAGGCATAGAAGCTAATCCGGCGAAGATCAAGGCCATCCAAGAAATGTCGCCACCCCGAACAGTAAGAGAGGTGCAAAGGTTGAATGGAAGGAAAGCGGCATTGACAAGATTCATGTCGCGAGTTGGGGACAAGTGTCTGCCGTTCTTCAAAACATTGAAGAACCTAAGAAGTCCTAAAGACTTCACATGGACGGAAGAATGCCAAAGAGCCTTCGAGGAGTTAAAAAAGTACTTGGAAAGTCTGCCATTGCTGGGGCGACCAGAAGCTAACGAAGAATTGCAACTCTACTTGGTAGCAACCCCAGTAGCGGTAAGTGCAGTGTTACTGAAGGAGGAAGGCAAGCAGCAGAAGCCCATCTACTACGTCAGCCACTTGTTGATTGATGCAAAGACCAGATACACTAAGATCGAGATGATAGCCTATGCGCTCGTGATCGCGGCAAGGAAGCTAAGGCCATATTTCCAAGCCCATACGGTTGTAGTACTCACAGACCTACCGTTGAGGAAGGTGCTACACAAGCCGGACATATCGGAGCGATTGATCACCTAGCGGTGGAGTTAAGCGAGTATGACATCAAGTTCCAACCTTGAACGGCAATCAAGGGTCAAGCACTGGCGGACTTTATAGTTGAATGCACTTTCTCAGAGATCGAGCCAAAAGAGGTGGGACATGAGGAGCATGATCGAGGATCGTGGGAAATGTTTGTGGATGGATCGAGTAATGCGGCAAAGAGCGGGGCTGGGTTCATGATTACCAGCCCTGAAGGTTTTCGGATTCAATACGCAATTCGGTTCACGTTCCCAGCCTCAAACAATGAGGCAGAATACGAGGCATTTCTTATCGGACTACGAGTCACAAGAGCAATCCATATCACCCACCTAGCCGTCCGAAGTGATTCCCAACTCGTGGTAAATAAAGTAAATAGAGAGTACGAGGTAAAGGATGAACGTATGGCATCCTACTTGACGCGAGGTCGTGATTTAGTGTCTGAGTTCGAGAAGTTCAAGATGGTTCGAGTCCCGCGGAGTGAGAACGCTGCAGCAGATGCCTTATCAAGGCTAGCAAAGAGTGAATTCCAAAACTTAGCCAGCGCGATATACATCGAAGTACTTCATGAACCAGGATACAAGGAGAAACAAGTCAATGAGATCGAAGAAGGGCCAAGCTGGATGGACCCCATCATCAACTATATACAGTGTATTGCCTGAGGACAAGCTCGAAGCTAGAAAAGTAAAAATCCAGGCAGCCAAGTATACGATGATTGATGGAGTGCTATACAAGAGAGCGGTCACGGCACCGCTACTTAGGTGCCTAGGACCCGAGGGAGCTAAGTACGCCTTAGCAGAGGTGCACGAAGGAATATGCGGAAGCCACATGGGAGGGCGAAACCTAGCCTATATTATCCTACGTCAAGAATTTTATTGGCCAAAGATGCAAGAAGAGACCATAAACTATGTTAAGGCCTGCGAGAAATGTCAGCTATTCGCCCCGGTACTTCATCAGCCAGCAACACAATTGACTTCCATCCTTAGTCCTATACCATTCGCCATGTGAGGGATGGACATTCTTGGAGACTTCACGCCAGCGGCCGGGAATAGAAAATACTTGGTGGTGGCGATTGACTATTTCACCAAGTGGGTCGAAGCTGAGCCATTGGCGAAGATAATGCAGAAAGAGATGGAAAAATTTGTTCGCGACAAAGTGATCTACCGGTTCGGGGTATCAAGGATTCTTGTCACAGATAATGGGACACAATTCAACAATCCCGTATTCAAGACCTTCTGTCAGACGTACCACATCGACTTCCGTC
Source organism: Telopea speciosissima (assembly GCF_018873765.1). Lineage (NCBI taxonomy): Eukaryota > Viridiplantae > Streptophyta > Magnoliopsida > Proteales > Proteaceae > Telopea > Telopea speciosissima. The sequence goes on along the minus strand of NC_057919.1, from coordinate 30,624,725 downwards.
CCGTCTCCGTAGCTTACCCACAGGCCAACGGCCAAGTAGAGGTAACGAATAGAACACTGCTCGAGGGGATCAAGAAGAGACTAGATGAAGCAAAAGGGAGATGGGTGGAATAACTTTCGAGTGTTCTGTGGGCATATCGAACAACGGTGAGGAATCCCACAGGAGAAAGCCTATTTCGACTAGCGTACGGAACCGAAGCTCTGACACCGGTTAAAGTCTTGGCCTTGTCACACAGGGTCTTACACTTCAACGAACGGATATACGATGATGGACTTCGAGCAAATTTGGACTTCTTGGACGAGGTTCACGAAAAGGCGTTACTCAGGAACATAGCATACCAGCAGTGAACGACCAAGTACTATAATTCAAAAGTCAAGGAGAGGTTGTTCCACAAGGGTGACCTAGTACTGAGAAGGGCTCGAGCGTCACAACCAAGGAAGGAAGGAAAATTATCGATAAACTAGGAAGGGCCCTACATAATTTCCAAGCAGATACAACCAGGGACATATCGCTTGAAAACTCCGGGGGATAAGAAGATAGATCGACAGTGGAACTCTGAGCATCTAAAGAAGTTCTACCAGTGAATGATCAACCACAGTCATTTGAGTTTAGTTTAGTTTATTTCCATGTTTCAAAGATTTTTTAAGTTTTCTGAAGATTGAAGATTTTGAAGTAATAAAAGTTCTTAGCTGCACTTCTCCATTGCCGATCAAGTTCGCACAAGCACCAAGGCCTTCGGCCACGAGGCTCTATGCCACCAAGACCTGTAGGTCACAAGGCTTTCATGCCAACCAAGTCCTGTCAGCCACAAGGCGATAATGCCACCAAGGCCTATTGGTCACGAGGCGATAATGCCCCCAAGGCCTGTAGGCCACGAGGCGATAATACCATCAAGGCCTGTTAGCCACAGGACGACAAAGTAATATAAAGTGCAACATACACAAGAAAAAGGGCGAGGACCCAACTACAGAAATTCAAAGAAGAAGAAGATAGCACGGAAGATGTAAAAATAATTACAAGTGTATGCCTCAAATTCAACATCCCAAAAAGAAAGCTTTAATATTGTAAGGCGAACTCAAAAAATATATCAAGGAACAAGGGGAGCAGTAATGACAGTGTCTCCATCGGGGGGCGGCACCCTCAGAGATGAAGCAGATGGAACTCTCGACTGAGAGAGAACTACCTCGACACCCTCCTCTGAACGAGCATCTACCACCTCATCCACGTCCGCAGCAGCTGGCGGCACATAACTCAGAAACTCAGAGAAGTTATAGCCAGGAGCCCTCCCAAGGACGTAACCCACAGTGTCGTTTAGGCCCATAGCATAGACCTCATCATTGTACGTGTAGAACATATCCTCCCAAGCTCGAGATTCCTGAAACTCCACCACCGCCTGCTCGCGAGCCTAGACCAGGTCGACCTCGTGCTGCTGCCTCAAGGCATGTAGCTCCTCCTCAAGCGCTCGAACCCTGGCAGACAAGTCCGAGCTCTGAGCCTCCAAAGCCACCCTCTGGGAAGACAAGGCGCTGATATCCTCCATCATCTTCCTCTCCGGATGACTCCCTCCTCGCAAGCAGCCTTCCGCTCGGAAATGTCCCTCTCCAAGCGCCGCACGCGCTAGGCATACTACACATTTTGGAAGGCATACTTCTCGCAGTGAAACACCACCTCAGCAATGCGGTAAAAGACCTACAACCAAGATAACATTAGCGAACCACCGACATATGAAAGCAAGAAGAAAAAATTAAAGAGGTGCAGACTTACAGAAGCCATGTCTCCGTAGAGAGACTGCATCAGCCTAGAATCGGTCATCCCCCGTATAAGCTCACGATCAACGGGAAGTCGGCTGTTGTCCACCCACTCCCGGGCGATGACCTCACTCGCTGTGACGGAATCCCCATCGTGGATATCCCAAGGAAGGACCAAGGGAGAAGGGGTCGAACCCTCACCAACACCCGCAGAAGAGGCCACCTCCTTACCCTTGGAGGAGGGCGGAACCGAAGCACTAGAAGCGGCGGGGGGAGGAGAGGCAGTAGGAGTTGGTCGAGGAAGCTTGAACACCAGAGAGCCCCTCCCTGTACCTAGAGGGCTGGGACCCACCTTCCTCTTGGCACCCACAGCAAGAACTACGATAGGAGGAGAAGTGGGGAGTGGGGGAGCGCCGACATCCCCCACCTTGGTAGAAGAAGCATCCTTGCGAGGACACGTGGCCTTGGCAGCTGCCTGCAGAGCTGCCTTCTTCTTAGCGGCATTGGAGTGGAAATGCTCGGGATCGGGACGCAGATTCACTTGCAACAACAAACACAGAAAGGAATCAAGTTAGCATCAGATAAATAAAAGGAAAGTCAAAACACAGATAAAAGACAACGCCAAAGAACATACAAGGACTCAACTTCCAAAGAAACAGAAAGGCTTCCGAGTCCAACTAGCGAACATCAAACTTTTTTCCTTTCAGGCACCAAGTGAGAGACTCGTTCTCAAAGTCATTCAGGTCAAGAGAATGGTTCACACTCCTCAGGTCGATCGCCTCCCAGTGGGTCCGCAACGGGCATTGGGGGATCGTGACAAAGAAAATTCAATCCCTCCAACGCTTAACCGAATTGGTGAGCCTCTCGAAGAAGTCGAAGTTGGCAAAGGGACCCTTGAGAGGGCGATGGCAAAAGTGATACCACTCATCTCCCTTCCTCAATATATAGAAATGTGAGAACAAAGGAACAGTAGTGACACGACCCAGCCGAGCAAAGAACACAAAGAAGCCCAGGATGACCCTCCAGGAGTTGGGTAACACCTGTCCGAGGGTGAGATGCCAATGGTCTAACACCAACTCGATGAACTTAAGGATAGAGAAGCGAAGGCCGAGGGAGAACGAAACCTCATAAAGGCATATCTCATCCGCCCAGTGGGAGAAAGCACGATCACCTTCCTCAAGGGCACGGAGGATGATCTCAGCAGGAATGTGATATAACTGATGTAAGGTCGCTAGGTCAGAGGTGGTCAAGATACTCTGGTACTGTCCCATCCTACGAGTCATATCCATCACTGGGGGAGACACCTCAGAGTCATCTCCATCAAAACAACCATCTAAACCTGGGCTCTTGTCAGTGCGGACGGGACCAGTGGCACCCTCCCCATCGTCACTAAGTAGAGGTCTAGGGGAAGGCAATGGAGGGAGGGTGTCCACATCAGACTCAGATGAAGATGAGCCTAAAATAGGCCCATCAGTGTCGTATCCCACATGTATAGCGTCAAGGTCAGAGTCGCTCGACATGGCCACAGGTAGAGAGGACTTACTTGGGTGAAGCTCCCCAGCGCCAAGCCAAGCACCTCAAAAGAGAAGAGAACTGCAACATGCACAAGCAAGCAACCAAGAGAGAATCTCAGAAACTAAACCATAAAGACTTTTTGCAATAAAAAATAAAGAACAACATAATGACAAACAAAGAGGAACATACCAGGCACACCAAACAAAGGGCGAAGACCAAATGGAAGACACCGTGAGAGCCAAGACCAAAGATCAGATACGTCTACAAAGGAAGACAAGGTTCGGTCAGTACCAAAAAAAAATTATTATTATTGGCCATGGCCACACCTGAAGGGCGAGAGAGGTCGCGGGCGAGAGAGGTCGCGGGCGAGAGGCCGCGGGTATCGTGGGCGAGACGTTGCAGGCGAAAGGTCGCAGGCAAAGAGATTACGGGCTAGAGGTCGCGGGCAAGATGTTGGTTGAGGGCGAGAGAGGTCACAGGCGAGAGGGGTCGCGGGCGAGATGCCGGTCGCGGGTGAGAGAGGTTGCAGGCAAGAGAGGTCGCGGGCTAGACGTCGCGATCCCGGGTGATACGTCGTAGGTGAAAGGACGCGAGCGAAGAGATTGCGGGCTAAAGGTCATAGGCGAGAGAGATCGTGAGCTAGAGGTCGTGGGCGACACAAGCGAGGGCAAGACCGTGAGGCTGGCGCAAGGACGTAGGCGAGACCCCTACGCTATGAGGGTGAAACAAAAGTATGGGTGAGACCACAAGGGTAAGACCACATGGGCGAGACCAAGAGGAGAAGACAAGATGAAAGAGAGAAGAAGCAAAAAAGCAAAGTCTCCCAAAGAAGAAAGAAGACAAACACTTGGGGGGCAAGAAAGATTGACTTAGCTCCAAAAATGAGAGGGAGTAAAGAAAAAGTGAAAAGTAGAAGTGAGTGAAGAATGAGGGGGGAGAGTAAAAGAAGAAATAGGAAAAATGGGCCAAAAAGAAAGGAAAAGAAGAGAAAAGTGTAGTGGGGAGGGTTTGAACCCCTCACCTCTCCCACTCACCAAGAACAAGCCATCTACCTTAAACATCAAAATTCATCCGACGGTCAAGAAACGTTTGTCATGAAGCTCCCCCCAAGAAGACTTATTTGCAACGAGCCCCTCACCAGATTAAGATGCTACTCTCTTGAGCACTTCATTCCAAGAGACCCAGCCCGGCTACGTCAAGACTCATCCAATTAATCCAGAAGGAAGAGACCCAGCAAGTCACTCAAGGACCAAGACCCCCGCACGGGCCAACCATGACATCACCACCAGGGTTTACGTCATCTTATCACTAGAGGGATCTTATCCCAAAGAGATGTGACCTTATCCGTACTCAACCCTCAAGGATCTTATCCAACACGTGAGGAACACGCATATCTACCTAGTAGGGAACCTCTTCCCTACCAGGACTCTACGTCTCATAAAGAGACACCTTACTATGTGATAGACTCTTCCACGAAGAATACTTATCACCAACAGGGACTCTCCACACCGCCATACTCAACTATAAATACTCAGGTATTCTAACACATTATTCATCTTGAATGTCAGTAATTCATCTGTTGCTAAGAGAGATCTAACTTAGGCATCAGAGAGTCCTAGGCCGGAACCACACCGGTTCTCCCTTGTCCCTGACGTCCTTTTGCAGGTTGCGGCACCCGAAGGACCTACCGGAGATTTCCTGACGCAACACATGCAAATAGACTTCTATAGTAATTTTTGTTTCTGATTGTTCACATGACTTTTATACATTGCATAATAACATGTGGATGGTAATGCATATACGTGTATTTTAAATTGAAAACATTGCTTTGCCAAATGCCAAGACAAAGAATATTTACTTATGTTTTATGTCTTATAAGACTATAATGGTGAGCGGACAATTTGATTTTGTATTGAACACTTGCACATTTTATCAGGCATCTATGAGAAAGAAGTAAAGTTATAAGTACAAACCACAAGCCATATTAATATTTGAATGTTAAAATTCAAATGTTCCCCCATAATGTCATCTTCCTCTTTAGTTGAAGTACACACTCCCAAGGAATTGGATTTTCCAATTCATGTAAGCTCAAAAGTCTACAAGGAGGTTTCTTTGGAAGGATTTGGACTCAATAACTCAATAATAACAGTTACCCCGCAAACTGATGAGATCTTTGAACTCTGCCATGGAAGTTGGATTCTATTTTGACGATAATTTCCTTCTGATTGGTGAAAAGAACGTTGTAATTTAGAATGTTTAATAGGTTATGTTCTACATTGAACCGTGTAAATCATCTTTTAGATGAATTGACATCAATGCTGCCTCACAAGGCAAGCTGCGTGCTTATGTGAGACATATGCACTAATCCATCCTATAGAGTTCACATTAGTCACCACATCCATCCCTTTCACAAAGTTAATCCACCATAATTTTTCACGTTTAGCAATTTACAATTGGGGCTCGGGAATCATACTACGAACAGTTACTTGAATGAAATTATAGTTACAATAGAAGGGGGAAAAAAAAGGTGCGAACGAGGCTCCCCCTCCACTATGGGGTTTGGATAGGGTTATAATGTGCCATGGAGCAACCTTACCGTTGCGTTGAGGTCCAACCTCTATAGCTACAATAGAAAAGCTTAATAAATAATGGACCATGCTCAATGTGGATTAAAAAATCAGGTTGCATTTATACCATAGTTTCTTATCTCCAAAAGATTACTCTTTTCCCTTGAAATCATGTGTGTTTTATAAGCTTCGGCAACAATCGATGATTTATAGCATTGGATCACATAAAACCAATGCAATTGTGGACCCCATATCAATATATTATTCTTACAACCATATAATATGGAATGTCTAATTAAAATTTGTTATAATGACATCTTAAGTAATTATTTTAAATAATTTTAAAATGTAAAATAAATGGCAAACAAACGTTGAAAAAATTTTCAACAAATTTTACATCAAAACAAATGTAGCAACTAGTGGAAGATGCAACCTGCTGATTCGCTGGGTTATATTAGTTAGCTAGGGAGGGGCCTAATACGCAATCCCTGTATTTGGGTCCCAATCCTATTGTTTAGTCCCCAGTTAGGATTTTTTGGCATGGCTATTCCTTCTTGTCTCTTATGCCTTGTACATTGTCATTACTTCACGATAAAATTTCATATATGTAACAATCAGTACTTCCAATTTCTTTACTATCTTGTTAAAGAGAAAGACCCCCGATAGTAGTTCACCAAGCCAAGGAAAGACCTTAGCTCAGTGACCTTGGTAGGAGCTTCCCAATCCTGGATAGCCTTCACCTTACTCTCGTCCATCCTTAACATTCCGCCTCCGATCTTGTGGCCAAGGAACATCACCTCCTCTTTTGCAAATGAGCATTTCTCCCTCTTGATATAGAGTTGATTGCCCCTTGGTACCTCGAGGTTAAGAATCTTCACTTGATTTGTGTTCGAGGAAAAATGGTCTAGCTCATCATATAACTAGTGAAAGAATGATACAATCTGCAGTATAGAGTAAGAACAACTTCATCAACATTTACAAACTTGAACACCCTACCCAACATATTTATAAATGTTTGCTATTTATACTAGGATCACCTATAATTTGATTTTCTGGATGATTCTTAACAGTCCTGCTTTGCCTTTCCTACTCATCTGCCTCAGTGTCAAACTTGTCATGTTCATGCCCATGTTCATCTCTTCCTTCTTGCCTAGCCTCACCTGCTTCACTCACCTCAGTGAGGTCTTCAACTTCAATAGGATCAACTCCTGAGCTAGTAGAGAAATTTATTTTCTCATCAACCTTGACATCTGCACTTTCCACAATTTTGCCAAGTCTTTTGTTGTAGCATCTATAGGCTTTACTTGTGGTGGAGTAGCCTAAAAAGATGCCCTCATCAGCTCTATCATCAAACTTCCCCAAATCTTGATTTGTATTTTTGATGTAGCACTTACTACCAAAGACTTTGAAATGTCTTGCTGTAGCTTTCTTGCCAAACCAAATCTCATAGGGAGTTTTATTCTCATGAGCTCTCAACATACATCTGTTGTGAATATATACTACAGTGTGTACTGTTTCTCTCCAAAATTTGTTACCCATGTCATTTTCAATCAACATGGTTCTGGCCATCTCTTGAATGGTCCTGTTCTTCCTTTCTGCAACTCCATTTTGTTGAGGTGTTCTTGCAGCTGAGGTCTGTCTTCTGATGCCATTTTCATAACAATATTCTTTAAAGTTTTTCCAGGTGTACTCACCTCCTCTATCAGATCTCAGACATTTAATCACTTTTCCTGTCTATTTCTCAACTTGCTTTCTGAAAACTTTGAATACTTCTAATGCTTCTGATTTGTGCTTCAAGAAATATGCCCATGTCATCCTGGAGTGGTCATCAATAAATAAGATAAAATATCTCTCTCCTGTGATGCTCTGTGTCCTCATAGGACCACACATGTCAGTGTGTACCAACTCCAATGGTTGACTGGTGTGGTACTCTTTTGACTTGAAAGATGTTCTAGTTTGTTTTCCTTTCTGACAAGAACCACAAATATGGTTTGATGGCTTTTTCAAAATAGGTATATCTCTAACAGCCTTCTTTGAAGAAATTTTTCCAAGACTGTTAAACCCAATATGTCCAAGCCTCCTATGCCATAACCATGTCTCTTCTTCCATGCTTACCATACACGTGTCTTTAACTATCTCTGTCAAAGTGTAAAGATTCCCTGAAGTTCTCTTTCCAGTAGCCATCAACTTCCCTGTGCTTATTCTTCTAATTTCACAACTTCGCTATTAAATACCACTTCATGTTCCCTATCACAGATTTGATTGATACTGAGTAAGTTGTGTTTAAGTCCTTTCACATATAAGACATCCTTGGATTACACCTTCCCATCGTTGAGACTAATGGTACCCTTTCCAACTATTTTGGCACCATCATTGTTCCCAAACTTCACTGACCCGCCTGCATAGGTCTCTAACTTCTCAAACCTCTTCTTATCTCCTATCATATGACTTGAGCAGCCACTATCAAGAATCCATGGTGTTGACTCCCCTTGGGCTCTGAAAGCTATTTGTACAACCATAGAACTGTTGCCCTTTTTTGGACTGCTCTTCTGAACCCAAACTCTATTTCTTGATTGAGGTTTCTGTAGTTGCTTCTCTCTTGGAATTTGTCTCTTAGGCTTGGTTGCTTTAACACTTCTGACATTACCCTGTCTATCTCTGTTGTATGGTGTTTGTGGAGGAAATACACTTCTGCAGTCCCTGGCAATATGTCCATAATTGCTACATCTGTAGCACTCAACCATCACATCCATCAAGGGTGCAAAAGGATTCCTGTCAACAAAGTTTGGTGGACCAAGATTGAATTTGCAATCTGAAATTTTGTGTCCAAAAGTATTACACTTGAAACAATGACCTTGAAAGAGCTGTCTTTGTCTCATTGGCTCTCTTTGCCATTTGTGCTGAGCCCTATGATCAACAACATTTCTAGCTTTCTGTTGAGAAAGATAGTAATAATCAAAGTTCTCTACTCTCCTGTCTGGCCATGCCATTTGTTGTTGTCTAGCATGGTTAGTCTTATTGGGTGGAGTTTGGTTTTTCTCAACTCTCTTATCCTTCACAGTAATAGGATTCTGTGCTGTGCCTTTTCCTTTTCCCTTGGCACTCTTTGATGATTCTCCTACAAATCCAAGACCGAATTTGTTGTGAGTTGATCTTTAAGAACTAAAGATCTCATCAAGCTTCTTGCTACTAGGATGCACTTGTTAAGATGTTTTTATGTCATGTACACTTGAGTCATTCTCAAACTCTACTACCTTTACCTTGAGAGCATCAATCTCCTTCTGGAAATCAGAATATTCAACTAGGATATTGGTCTCTTCTTCCAATTTAGCCTTCAGAGATAGATTTTCTGACTCAAGCTTTGTGCATTCCGTAGTTTTCTGTGATAACTTCTCTTCAAGATCTTCTAGAATTTTTTTTGATTCGTCTGCTTATTTTTTCAACTGAAAAACTGATTGTTCTTGTTCCTTAAGATTTTGGGACACCTGTTTAACCTTCTTTCTTTCTTTCTTGAGCTCTTTGAGAGCAGCTCTAAACTCTTCTTCAAAGTTCACTTCTCCTTCTTCTTCATCTTTAGAAGTTGTGCATGTTTTTGGTGATTCATCCTCTTTTTCTTCAAACACCATAAAAATGGCATGATCATCTACATCATCATCTGATTCATCTTTAGATTCTTCCTCTGATGTGTCATTGCTCTTCTTAGAAATGAAGCTTCTTTTCTTGAATTGATTTTTCTTGGATGACTTGGAGAAAAACTTTTTCGTCTTTCCTTTGAAACTTGTTTGCTTTTCTTCTTCATTATCACTCTCCATTTGTCCCTTGTGGAGACATTTAGCTGCAGAGTGTCCAACTTTACCACAGTGGAAACACTTAAATGGAAGTTTATTTTTATACTTCCCTGTCCCCTTTTTTAGCTTTCTGGTGAAGTGGGCTATGACCTCATCATCATCATCACTATCTTCTTCTTCAGCTTCAGGTTGCTCTTTTATTTTCAATTTCTTCATTACCTTAAATGATGCCTCTTTGTCAACTAACTTTTCTTTGCCTTTTCTCATCTCATAAGCTGTAAAGATCCCATTTAGTTCATCTAAGCTAAGTACTTCTAGATCCTTAGCTCCCTCAATAGCTAAAACCTTGGAGTCAAGTCTGTCTGGTAGAGATCTAAGAATTTTTTTCACAACAACAGAGTCTGTTAGACTCTCTCCCATTCCTCTGATGGAGTTTACAACCCTATTGACTCTAAGCATATAATCTTCAATGTTTTCTTCATTCAACATCTTCAATCCTTCAAACTGAGCTCTATAAACTTGGAGCTTAGCTTCTTTGATTTTTGCATCTCCTTCGTGGATGCTTTTTAGCTTGTCCCAGAGTTGTTTGGCAGACTTGCTTTCCATCACTTTTACAAACTCACTGTCAATAAGAGCACCTTTGATTGCATGCATGGCTCTACTGTTGTTTTCATATTTCTTCTTCTCTTGGTTGTCTATAGGTGCAACACCAGTCATGGTCTATTTATTCAACATTGAGGTCCAAACAACATATCCAAGAGACCCCAGATAGGTCTCCATTCTATTCTTCCAAAAAGCATAATTTGTTCTATCAAAGTGTGGTGCCTTTCCTGAAGACCCTTCTCCAGAAGCCATACGGACCCTTAATCACTCAGCTACCTCTGAAGCTGTCACTGAGTCCCAAGCTCTGATACCAATTGTTGTTCGATGGCTGTCACTGAGAGGGGGGTGAATTAGTGATCAAATTCTTTCAATTTCTTCCCCACTGGCACTGGTAGTAACTAAGAGGATCTGAATATAAATCACAAAGTCGTGTACACACCCCAGCCAGACTCAAAGGCTCTACCAAGTGTGTACACCCATCCTGCAGCCCACACACTTCAAATGCAAGATAAACAAATACACAAATCCACATGCACAACACAAGATATACGTGGTTCGACAAATTGCATACATCCATGGAGCAATGCCACTATGGGTTTCGTATTTTCTCAATACTCAACTTTTGTTGCACCTACAGCTGGGAGCACCCACACCCAATTTTTCTCAGCATAGAATTGAAAGGGCAAATAATGCCAGTACAAAATAGTACCCACTGTTTGAGAGCATCCACTCCCAATATTTAGCACCCACTAAATACAGTACAAAAACAATAGGATTTTGGGCTTATAGCAATGTTCTACAAATAAATACAATCTAGAATAGGTCTATCAACAATATTCACCTACTTCTAGCATACTTCATTAACAGGGATGAAGCATAAATAAATAAGGAGTGATAAGAATGCTTACAACCCTCACACAAGAGGTTTGAGCTTTGCAGAGATCAACTGGAGCCCACTGGAACTATCAACTTTGTCCTTTGTGGAGAGATTTGAGCTTTCAAGTAAGCACTGCCATGAGGGGACCACAATAGCTCCTTTCTTCTTGTCTTCTTCCTCTTCTTGTGTTTTCTCAAAAACACAAACAAAACCCCACTTTCTCCATAAATAGATCTTCAATAACTATGTTCAATCTTCAACAACCCACTTGAAATAAGCTTTAATGCATATGGAATAGCCTTCTATTTTTTTTTTAAACAAAGCTTGAGAGAGAGATAAGATTCCATCTTCCCCTTTTTGGTTGCTCTATTTCCTCAAACAAAAAACCCCTCTTTTTTCATCTCTGCTAACGTTTCTATAGCTCTCTCAATAAAGAAGAAAACCACTTCTCCTTAGACAATAAAAGACTTTTTTAAAAAGGACCAAATAACCCTTTGAGATGAACCAATCAAATCTTCACAAAGAGAATCTTCAAACTGGGCATTGCTAAAAGAGCTTCTTGGAAAATGCAATTGCACGGCTTCCGAGAATTTTTTGGAGAAAATATTTTAAACTATTTAGCTCTCAAAAGAAACGTTATATCACCAACTTCTTATTAATTTCAAAAGAAACCCGCTTGTTTCACCTAATTATGTCATTGAAGACATAACTAATATATATTTGCAAAATAAACCCCTGAGATAAAAACTGCATCTATGTTGCTGGCCGAGAGCATGAGTTAAATTTCAAAATATTCCAGATTTGCTTCTATTTTGCGTACCCATACGGAAAAATTCATAACTCCCTCGTCTGACATCGGATTAACGAACCGTTTGAACCTATGGAAAGAGGACTTCACGAACTAACTTTTCCCAGTTCAAAGCTCTTCTAAATTCTGCTACGGGATCCACTGAAAAATCATCAAAAGTACCATGGCCACAGTGACCTGTGAATTAGGACACAAGAATGAATCCATAAGCCACCAAACACCTCCAAACACTTTGTATCACTGCTGCCCATGCTTGCAATGCTTTGACCTGCTACTAACAACATTTCCTGAGCCACTGGACACTGCAATAGCCTCAAGACTGGCCATCTCATCATTGCTCTGCACTTGGTTGCCAACAATGACAACCTATATGCAATAATCTCCCCCTTTGGAGTTGTTGGCAACCTTCTAATCAACTGTGTGCCTGCATCTACAATCATACACAACATATACTCAAACTCCCCCCGCTTGCAAAACCAGCATTTTCTCCCCCTGCTAAGGATAGGAATTCTCCCCATACAATGATGAGGACTCTCTCTCCCCCTTTGACAATAAGTACAAAGGGACGTACAAGGACTCCCCCTGAGCCCATAATGGGAGCAAATCATCTACAATAAGCAAGCTCCCCCTGCCCCTCTACACCTCAGTGCCTGGGAATAAGAACCACTCCCAACTTTTGTCTGAGGAACTGAAACTGCTCCTTGGGTAATGGTTTTGTGAAAATATCTGCTGATTGTTCTACTGTGGGAATAAACTCTAATATCACTACTCCTTCTGTGACCTTCTCTCTCAAAAAGTGATATCTGATTACAATGTGCTTTGTCCTGGAGTGCATAACTGGATTCTTTGAGATGTTGATAGCGCTTGTATTGTCACAATAAATCACCACCGGCCTATCAACCTCAACACTCAAATCCTTCATTATCTGTTTCATCCATAACACCTGTGTACAACATGATGTGGCTGTTATATACTCAGCCTCTGCACTAGAAAGGGAGACCGAATCTTGCTTCTTGCTATGCCAACCACTAAACTGCCACCTAGATAAAATGCACCACCACTGGTGCTTTTCCTGTCATCCACATCACCTGCCCAGTCTGCATCTGAATAAGCTGATAATGTGAAGTCCTTGGTTCTGGGGTACCACAAGCCATAGTCAATGGTACCTTTCAAGTACCTAAAAATTCTCTTCACAACTGCTACATGAGTTTCTTTGGGCCCATCTTGAAATCTTGCAACCATACACCGCCTGCAAGATATCAGGTCTACTAGCTATCAAGTACAAGAGACTTCCAATCATTGACCTATAAGTGGTGTGATCAACTGATGGGGATGCATCATCTTTAGTCAACTTGCATCCAGTCATCATGGGTGTACTAACAGGTTTGCAGTCTTCCATGGTGAACCTTTTCAACATTTCTCTCACATACTTGGATTGATAGATTAAAATTCCTTCTTTTAGCTGACTAATCTGCAACCCCAAAAAGAATGAGAGTTCACCCAACATAGACATTTCAAATTCAGCCTGCATCTTCTCTGCAAAGTCTCTACACATCTCATCTTTGTGGCCACCAAAAATGATGTCATTTACATACACAACTATCACAGTCTGACTATCTACAGTTCATTTCACATAAAAATTACTGTCCACCATACCCTTTTTGAAACCTAAAATGACATAAATAGGTGTCCAATCTAGCATACCAAGCTCTGGAGCTTGTTTCAGCCCATATAAAGCTTTCCTCAACCTGCAGACAAGGGTAGAATCTTCACTAAGTTGGAATCCATCCGGTTGCTCTATGTAAACTTCCTCATCCAGTGTACCAATCAAGAAAGCAGACTTAACATCCATTTGATAAACCTTGAAGCCTTTGTGAACTGCTAGTGCGAAATAGTCTGATTGCCTCAAGTCTTGCTACTGGAGCAAAAGTCTCCTCAAAATCAATACCTTCTACTTGAGCATATCCCTTGCATACAAGTCTAGCCTTGTTTCTTTCAACTTGACCATCTTCATTGAGTTTATTTCTGAAGACCCATTTTGTGCCAATTACATTTTTTGTCAACTGGCCTAGGAACTAAGTCCCATGTGTAATTTCTTTCAATCTGGTCAAGCTCTTCATTCATGGCTTTCATCCAGCTCTCATCTCTACTTGCCTCCTCAACAGTTTTTGGCTCAACTTGTGAGAGAAGAGAGTAGGTGTTGGAGTACACTCTTCTAGTTTGCTTACCTGCACTCTTGGTTCTCATCCCTATACTAGGATCACCTATAATTTGATTTTCTGGATGATTCTTGTTTGAGTTAAAATAATACCGCAAGTGTACGGGTCAATCGTAGTTGCGGGTCGAACACGAGGAGATATACGCCACTTTATTTAACTAACTTAAAATTAATGCAAAGTGAATCAAATTAAAGTGTTAAATTAAACTAATTAACTTGATGAAAATTAATGCATCTTAATTCATAAGCACCTAACAAAATTAAGGGATTAAATTATCGTCCTAACACATGAGCATCTAACCTATCAGACTAACGCAAATTCAAAGGAATAAAAATGCAGCCACACATAATAACCACATAAAAAGGAATAAGGGAATAAAAGTGCATCCACAAACCACAACCATATAAAAATAAAAAATAAAAGAAATAGAGGGAGAAGAAGAAGAAGATAGAGAGAGAAAGAGGAGAGGGAGAATGAGGTTAAGGGTTTAGAGAATGAGATACCTTGATGTGCTTGAATACTTGAATAAACTCACCATGGCTTCTTCTTCTAAATCTCCATGTCTTGTCATCAACATAGGAACTTAGATTAGGAAGCTTTAAACTAAAACTATTACAACCATTAAACTAGACTTATGAAATCAAAACTAAGAACTTAAGCCAAAAATAGAAAAAGAAGAGAAAATTTCACTAAGTGAATGAAATAAAAATTACGCTAAAAAACTGAATTAAAATTGAACTAGAAACTAACTAAAAACTAACTTGTTACAACCCAAAAGGCAAGGGGTATTTATAGGGGGAAGAGAGGAGAAGAGAGAAGAGGGAAGTGTAGGAGAAATATTCCCCAAGAAAAGAGAATATTCTCTTCTCCTTCCTCTTTTACAATGCCTTGAATCCTAAGAAAAAGGAAAAAAATAGAAAGAAGAAGAAAAGAAGATTGTTTACATAGACCTTCTATTTTTAAAAAAAATAAATTTTTAATTCTAACTTGTGCTTCCTTTTCTTTGTAGATATCTTCTCCAAGCAGTAAAATCAAAGATGCTTTGATTTTTCAACCTTCCATAGATGAGAAAATATAAATCTATCCCAAGTAGAATTCCAGAAGTGCCCTTGAGAAGTTGGAGGAGAGAGAGAGTAAGGGTGATGACTAGGATTCCTTCAAGAATAAATAAAATACCCATTCTATCCTTCAAAAAATTTGGAACATGGGGTGCTTATATAGGCCTCACCATTGTGTTCCTTGCAAAAAATCACCCAAAATAGATCCAAATTTCGTCCATTTTGGAGTTCGGGAGCCCAAGATATCTCAAGTTGAAGTTGGACTGTCCAGAGCCCTCCAAATGAAATCTTTCGGGTACAAAAAATATAACTTCTGGTTATTGTGTTAAGGCCCCTGGAATCCAAACTTCCGCTTCACTTTGTCCCCGGCCGACTGTAAATAATTACAAATAAACCCCTACAGACCATTTTTGCGCGTCGTTACGAAAACGGCCGTAACTTCTTCGTTTCAACTCGGAATCAAGTGCCGTTTGAACCGTTGCAAAGCTAACTCGATGGGCTACGCATCCAAGTCATTAACACCTCTAAACTGCTTAAAAACATTTCCTTAGCATCATCTCCTCTATTTTCACAAGAATTCACCTAAACCCTGAAAAGCACAAGAAAGCACCGAGTAACGTTGTCCAATGTGATAAAATGTATGCTTTATACCCTAAGATTTCACACATAAATGTGCTCGTCAGATTCCCCCACACTTAAATGTTACTTGTCCTCAAGTAAAGCAAAAGAAAAACTAATCTAGAATGCAGAAAATCCTAACTCACTTTCGTAGGAATTACGGTTGCACTTAGCATGTGCAACAAGCCTTTAAACCCCTAGGTTACCCCTAGTGGACAAGTTGTGTCTCGTGGGTGTTTGCAGTGAATATACACCCAAAATTCAATTGTAAATGGGTATTGCAAATTTTAATCACGGCATAAGTAGGATAGTGCACATAATCCCAAAAAGTGTTCAACTAAAGATCAAGGAGTCAAAGGTTCCCCCACACTTGAATTTTATCACTCCACATCAATTCAAGTAACAAGCATGCATCAAGTTCACTGGATCTCCTCATATTTTCTAAACACTAATCACCTTCAAGTAAACCACTCATAATATCAATGGAACCAAAGACTTAGGCTTTGAGTATTTTTTACCATACTTTCTTTTTCAAGCATTAAGGCAAAAGTTTTGTTTTCTTTCTCAACAACAAACTCTTTTTTCTACTCCACTACTGTTCCCTGAATGACATGGTGGAGCATACACCAGACACCCAAATACTTGGTAGCTTCGTTTTTTGCATATATCCATAAGACATTGAGACATTGATGCAAGAGTTTTTTTTTTTTGAGTTTTCTTCCGAGGAATTTCGATCAAGTCACCCTGCTTCATGA
Organism: Telopea speciosissima; assembly: GCF_018873765.1. Lineage (NCBI taxonomy): Eukaryota > Viridiplantae > Streptophyta > Magnoliopsida > Proteales > Proteaceae > Telopea > Telopea speciosissima. The sequence continues at coordinate 30,608,169 of NC_057919.1, read as the reverse complement.
GGCACAGTGCTCTGTCTAGTCCCAAGCAATTTCACTTTCTTTTCTGTTCCTTGTTTTTTTTTTCTTTTTCTTTTTTTCTTTTTTTTCTTTTTTTTTCATTCATTTCCACTTTCATGCCTTGCCTTGCCACAAACAAATTGGTCTCAACTACTAGCCAAAAGATCAAAGGGTCCATAAAACACATAGAGTAATCTAGCCATCAAATGAAATAGCACTCATATTTTCCAATTCAATCTCCATCACCGGATACAAACCAACCACCGTCCTTGAAAAGGGATTTTTTTATTATTCCGCATGCTAGGGCACCTAATTCCCTCTTTCTCTTACTTTGCAAATCAAAGAGACTTATGCACATAACCAATCCATTGCCACAATCAAAATTTACCAATTAAGCCCAATATCCCCCCACACTTAATTCATGCAGTGTCCTCAATGCATGCATAAAAGAAAGAATAAGGACAAGGGAGGAGATGAAGGGGCTTACCGGATATAATCAACAAAGAGGATCATGAAGAGTCATGAGCTCTACAAAAAGTGCTAGGAGCAGCAATAGAAATCTCAATCCATGGCCAGTAAATGGAGAAATAGCTTCAGACCCAGAAAACACTCGACCATGAATTTTAGTAAAGTGAGAAATAATATGAAAGTTAAGCACAACTGAGAAATATCCAATAGAAAAATCTATCCTCATGGGACAGTGGAAAATGAAGGCATTAAAACTCAGGCCATAAATCCGTCCCTCCTCTCCCATTTGCAATGTAGAACACCTTTCATTCTTTGAAAAACCAATCAAAAACGGATCACAATAAGCATAAAAAGGATTATGAATAACCTCATCTAAATAATCATAAAAAATTAGAGGTTTACTCAAATCAATCCTAGCAATACAACTATCCGTTCTTTGCATAACTTGGTTTGCCAAATAAGGATCATGGAAATATGCTTGAAAGGCATTATGACTAACATTGTCCTCCTCAATAAAATCGTCAAACCTAGGAGGTTTGGACAAAGCAACATGTGAGACAATAAAATCCTCAAAATGATAATTATCTAAGTTTTCCAAAGAGAGAGGGGGATATCGAATTTCCTGGCTTTCTATGTTATTATGAAAATCTGATTCTAAATCAATAAATTCACTAGGCTCACTAAAATCAAAAATTTTAGGCAAAAGGTGGACTTCCCCAGGTAGCTCATCAAACCTCGCTTCACTAATATCTTTAGGAGACTCAATCTCAACAAATAAATTGTCATGAAAAACATCTTGTTGGGAGTGACTCTCATTAACCTCAAATTGGAGTGGTGGACTTTCAATATCATTAAACTGGGGATGGGGGGGTTCAGGCTGACTAGGTAATGTACCCGTTTCCTCCTCTTGCACCATGGTTATCAGTTGAGAGAGTTGCTTCTCCATGGTATTTTGGCTTGTTGTGAGAAGGTCTATGTATTTTCCAAGCTCACTCAGTCTGGCCTCCTCACCCATGTTCTGAAATTCAGGGGGTTGGTGGTATGGTTCAAGGAGAGGTGGCCCATTGAGATTCAATGGAGGGTTGGGCATTGGAGGACCATACTGACCATGATATTGGAAATTGGGTGGTCCAGCTTGGTTATTCCATTGATCCCACGAGAAATAGGGATGATCACTCCACCCGTGATTGTAAGTGCCAAAAGAATTATATTGAAATTAAGGACTCACATTCTCATCACCATTGCTACCCCCATAAAGATTAGGGCATCCTTCCATAACATGGATAGTCTGGGGATGTGACCAATCAAAATTTTTCGAAAGCCCATAGTTGGGTTGGGGAGCAAAATTGTACTGGGGTGGTGCAAAATTGTTCTCTATCTCACTACTTTTGGCTTCCCTGACCTGTTTAAACATTTCCTCCAAAATCATGGTTGCCTTAGCATAGGTCCATCTTTCCCCCAAAGTCTTATAAGGAAGTGTATCTCCCATTATTCTAAATTAACCACCTATCCCAAATTGAGGTCTCCCATAAAAAAAAGTTTAAAGAAAAAAAAAAACTAAAAACAGGAGGGAGCCCAAGGTAGATAGTGCATCAATCCCTCGAAATCGAAACAATGGTTCCAAAGCATAAGGTTGCCATATAGGTTGACAAGAAGGGAACCCGTATAGTCTTCACGAGCCACCTACGGGTGACTCCAAATGGATTCTGATGTAGGGTGGAGGACTACTATACGTTTATGTTTTCAACGCTCTCACTATGTCGCTTTCCTGTTATCAAGAGTGGTCACCTCCAAAGATAAGTCACATGCCAATCCAAACCACCCAACGAATCAAGGGGCACCAAGATTGATTGGGTTTGGGCATATGAAGGACTTTAGATTGGGCGCACACTATTCGAAATAGAAGAGAAACAAGAGGAGGTTTTCAAAATTTTTTTTTTTTTAAAAGAAAGAGAAGAAACTAAAGCACTTCGAATTACTTAAAAATCAAAAAAATAAAGTGGTCAATAATCTCCCCGGCAACGGCGCCAAAAACTTGTTTGAGTTAAAATAATACGGCAAGCGTAGCTACGAGTCGAACACGAAGAGATATACGCCACTTTATTTAACTAACTTAAAAGTAATGCAAAGTGAACCAAATTAAAGTGTTAAATTAAACTAATTAAATTAATAAAAATTAATGCATCCTAACTCATAAGCATCTAACAAAATTACGGGATTAAATTGGCGTCCTAACACATGAGCATCTAACCTATCAGACTAACGCAAATTCAAAGAAATAAAAATGCAGCCACACATAATAACCACATAAAAAAGAATAAGGGAATAAAAGTGCATCCACAAACCACAACCATATAAAAAAAAAAAATAAAAGAAATAGAGGGAGAAGAAGAAGAAGATAGAGAGAGATAGAGGAGAGGGAGAATGAGATTAAGGGTTTAGAGAATGAGATACCTTGATGTGCTTGAATACTTGAATAAACTCACCATGGCTTCTTGTTTGAGTTAAAATAAAACCGCAAGCGTACGGGTCAATCGTAGCTACGGGTCGAACACGAGGAGATATACACCACTCTATTTAACTAACTTAAAAGTAATGCAAAATGAACCAAATTAAAGTGTTAAATTAAACTAATTAAACTAACGAAAATCAATGCATCCTAACTCATAAGCATCTAACAAAATTAAGGGATTAAATCGGCGTCCTAACACATGAGCATCTAACCTATCAAACTAAAGCGAATTGAAAGGAATAAAAATGCAGCCACACATACTAACCACATAAAAAGAAATAAGGGAATAAAAATGCATCCATAAACCACAACCATATAAAATTAAAATAAAAGAAATAGAGGGGGAAGAAGAAGAAGATAGAGAGAGAGATAGAGGAGATGGAGAATGAGATTGAGAGTTTATATAGTAAAATCTGGATGTGCTTGCATGAATGTAAATGAAAAGCTTGAATACTTGTATAAACTTACTATGGCCTCCTCTTCTAAATCTTCAAGTCTTGTCATCAACTTAAGAACTTAGACTAGAAGGCTTAAAACCTAAACTAGAATTAAGAAATTACAACCCAATTGAAGACTTAAATTGAAATTAAAGCATAAACTAAACCTATTATAACCATTAACTAAAAATTATAGAAGCAAACTAGAACTTAGAAAAGCCAAAAATCACAAATTAGAAGGAGAAGAAGAGAAGAAATTTCACTAAGTGAATGAGCAAATTTTTACAAGAAAGGTAGGGGGGTATTTATAGGTGGAAGAGAGGAGAAGAGAGAAGATGGAAGTGTAGGAGAAATATTCCTAAGAAAAGAATATTCTCTTCTCTTTCCTCTTTTACAATGCCTTGAATCCTAAGAAAAAGAAAAAATAGAAAAAGAAGAAGAAAGATTGTTTACGTAGGCGTCATTTACAGAAAAATAAACTTAATTCTAACAAGTCTTCTTTTTCTTTGTAGATATCTTCTCCAAGAATAAAATCAAAGCATCTTTGATTTTTCAACCTTCATAGATGAGAAAATATAAATCTATCCCAAGTAGAATTCCAAAGTGCCCTTGAGAAGTTGGAGGAGAGAGAGAGTAAGGGTGATGACTAGGATTCCTTCAAGAATAAATAAAATACCCATTCTGTCTTTCAGAAAACGTGGAGCATGGGGTGCTTATATAGGTCTCACCATTGTGTTCCTTGCGAAAAATCACACAAAATAGACCCAAATTTCATCCAATTCGGAGTTGGGGAGCCCAAGATATCTCAAGTTGAAGTTGGACTGTCCATCGAGCCTTCCAAATGGAATCTTTCGGGTACAGTAAAGTAACTTCTGATAATTTCATTAAGGTCCCTAAAATCCGAACTTCCGCTTCACTTTGTCCCCATCCGACTGTCAATAATTATAAATAAACCCCTCTGACCATTTTCACGCGTGTTACGGAAACGCCATAACTTCTTCGTTTCAACTCGGAATTAAGTGCCGTTTGAACCATTGCGAAGCTGACTCGATGGGCTATGCATCCATTTACACTTCTAAAAAGCTTAAAAACATCTCCTTAGCATCATCTCCTTCATTTTCACAAGAATTCACCTAAACCCTGAAAAGCACAAGAAAGCACCGAGTAACTCTGTCCAATGTGGTAAAATGTATAATTTATGCCCTAAAATTTCACACATAAATGTGCTCATCACTTCTTCTTCTAAATCTCCATGTCTTGTCATCAACATAGGAACTTAGACTAGGAAACTTTAAACTAAAACTATTACAACCATTAAACTAGACTTATGAAATCAAAACTAAGAACTTAAGTCAAAAATAGGAAAATAAGAGAAAATTTCACTAAGTGAATGAAGTAAAAATTACACTAAAAAACTGAATTAAAATTGAACTAGAAACTAACTAAAAACTGAACTAAAAAACTAACTTGTTACAACCCAAAGGGCAAGGGGTATTTATAGGGGGAAGAGAGGTGAAGAGAGAAGAGGGAAGTGTAGGAGAAATATTCCTTAAGAAAAGAAAATATTCTCTTCTCCTTCCTCTTTTACAATGCCTTGAATCCTAAGAAAAAAGAATAAAATAGAAAGAAGAAGAAGAGAAGATTGTTTACATAGGCCTTCTATTTTTAGAAAAATAAATTTCTAATTTTAATTTGTACTTCATTTTCTTTGTAGATATCTTCTCCAAGCAATAAAATCAAAGATGCTTTGATTTTTCAACCTTCCATAGATGAGAAAATATAAATCTATCCCAAGTAGAATTCCAGAAGTGCCCTTGAGAAGTTGGAGGAGAGAGAGAGTAAGGGTGATGACTAGGATTCCTTCAAGAATAAATAAAATATCCATTCTATCCTTCAAAAAACTTGGAGCATGGGGTGCTTATATAGGCCTCACCATTGTGTTCCTTGTGAAAAACCACCCAAAATAAACCCAAATTTCGTCCATTTTGGAGTTCGGGAGCCCAAGATACCTCAAGTTGAAGTTGGACTGTCCAGAGCCCTCCAAATGGAATCTTTCGGGTACAAAAAATATAACTTCTGGTTATTGTGTTAAGGCCCCTAGAATCCGAACTTCTGCTTCACTTTGTCCCCGGCCAACTGTAAATAATTACAAATAAACCCCTACAGACCATTTTTGCGCGTCATTACGGAAATGGCTGTAACTTCTTCGTTTCAACTCAGAATCAAGTGCCGTTTGAACCGTTGCGAAGCTAACTCGATGGGCTACGTATCCAAGTCATTAACACTTCTAAACTGCTTAAAAACATCTCCTTAGCATCATCTCCTCCATTTTCACAAGAATTCACCTAAACCCTGAAAAGCACAAGAAAGCACCGAGTAACTCTGTCCAATGTGGTAAAATGTATGCTTTATACCCTAAGATTTCACACATAAATGTGCTCATCAATTCTTAACAATCCTGCTCTGCCTTTCCTGCTCATCTGTCTCAGTGTCAGGCTTGTCATGTTCATGCCCATGTTCATCTCTTCCTTCTTGCCTATCCTCACCTGCTTTACTCACCTCAATGAGGTCTTCAACTTCAATAGGATCAACTCCTGAGCTAGTAGAGAAATTTATTTTCTCATCAACCTTGACATCTGTACTTTCCATAATTTGGCCAAGTCTTTTGTTGTAGCATCTATAGGCTTTACTTGTGGTGGAGTAGCCTAAAAAGATGCCCTCATCAGCTCTATCATCAAACTTCCCCAAATCTTGATTTGTATTTTTGATGTAGCACTTGCTACCAAAGACTTTGAAATGTCTTACTGTAGCTTTCTTGCCAAACCAAATCTCATAGGGAGTTTTATTCTCATGAGCTCTCAACATACATCTGTTGTGAATATATACTACAGTGTGTACTGCTTCTCTCCAAAATTTGTTACCCATGTCATTTTCAATCAACATGGTCCTGGCCATCTCTTGAATGGTCCTGTTCTTCCTTTCGCAACACCATTTTGTTGAGGTGTTCTTGCGAGGTGAGTCATCTTACGATGCCATTTTCATAACAATATTCTTTAAAGTTTTTCCAGGTGTACTCACCTCCTATATTAGATCTCAGACATTTAATCATTTTTCCTGTCTGTTTCTCAACTTGCTTTCTGAAAACTTTGAATACTTCTAATGCTTCTGATTTGTGCTTCAAGAAATATGCCCATGTCATCCTGGAGTGGTCATCAATAAATAAGATAAAATATCTCTCTCCTGTGATGCTCTGTGTCCTCATAGGACCACACATGTCAGTGTGTATCAACTCCAATGGTTGACTGGTGTGGTACTCTTTTGACTTGAAAGATGTTCTAGTTTGTTTCCCTTTCTGACAAGAACCACAAATATGGTTTGATGGCTTTTTCAAAATAGGTATATCTCTAACAGTCTTCTTTGAAGAAATTTTTCCAAGACTATTAAACCCAATATGTCCAAGCCTCCTATGCCATAACCATGTCTCTTCTTCCATGCTTACCATACACGTGTCTTTAACTATCTCTGTCAAAGTGTAAAGATTCCCTGAAGTTCTCTTTCCAGTAGCCATCAACTTCCCTGTGCTTGTTCTTCTAATTTCACAACCTTGGCTAGTAAACACCACTTCATGTCCCCTATCACAGATTTGACTGATACTGAGTAAGTTGTGTTTAAGTCCTTCCACATACAAGACATCCTAGGATTGTACCTTCCCATTGTTGAGACTAATGGTACCCTTTTCAACTATTTTGGCACCATCATTGTTCCCAAACTTCACTGACCCACCTGCATAGGTCTCTAACTTCTCAAACCTCTTCTTATCTCCTGTCATATGACTTGAGCAGCCACTATCAAGAATCCATGGTGTTGAGTCCCCTTGAGTTCTGAAAGCTGTTTGTACAACCATTGAACTGTTGTCCTTTTTTGGACTGCTCTTCTGAACCCAAACTCTATTTTTTGATTGAGGTTTCTGTAGTTGCTTCTCTCTAGGAATTTGTCTCTTAGGCTTGGTTGTTTTAACACTTCTGACATTACCCTATCTGTCTCCGTTGTATGGTCTCTGTGGAGGAAATACAGTTCTGCAGTCCCTGGCAATATGTCCATAATTGCTACATCTGTAGCACTCAACCATCACATCCATCAAGGGTGCAAAAGGATTCCTGTCAACAAAGTTTGGTGGACCAAGATTGAATTTGCAATCTGAAATTTTGTGTCCAAAAGTATTACACTTGAAACAATGACCTTGAAAGAGCTATCTTTGTCTCATTGGCTCTCTTTGCCATTTGTGCTGAGCCCTGTAATCAACCACATTTCTAGCTTTCTGTTGAGAAAGATAGTAATAATCAAAGTTCTCCACTCTCCTACCTGGCCATGCCATTTGTTGTTGTCTAGCATGGTTAGTCTTATGGGGTGGAGTTTGGTTTTTCTCAACTCTCTTATCCTTCACAGTAATAGGATTCTGTGCTGTGCCTTTTCCTTTTCCCTTGGTACTCTTTAATGATTCTCCTACAAATCCAAGACTGAATTTGTTGTGAGTTGATCTTTAAGAACTAAAGATCTCATCAAGCTTCTTGCTACTAGGATGCACTTGTTAAGATGTTTCTATGTCATGTATACTTGAGTCATTCTCAAACTCTGCTACCTTTGCCTTGAGAGCATCAATCTCCTTCTGGAAATCAGAATATTCAACTAGGATATTGGTCTCTTCTTCCAATTTAGCCTTCAGAGATAGATTTTCTGACTCAAGCTTTGTGCATTCTGTAGTTTTCTGTGATAACTTCTCTTCAAGATCTTCTAGAATTTTTTTTGATTCGTCTGCTTGCTTTTTCAACTGAAGAATTGATTGTTCTTATTCCTTAAGATTTTGTGAAACTTGTTTAACCTTCTTTCTTTCTTTCTTGAGCTCTTTGAGAGCAGCTCTAAACTCTTCTTCAAAGTTCACTTCTCCTTCTTCTTCATCTTCAGAAGTTGTGCATGTTTTTAGTGATTCATCCTCTTTTTCTTCAAACACCATGAAAATGGCATGATCATCTACATCATCATCTGATTCATCTTTAGATTCTTCCTCAGATGTGTCATTGCTCTTCTTAGAAATGAAGCTTCTTTTCTTGAATTGATTTTTCTTGGATGACTTGGAGAAAAACTTCTTCTTCTTTCTCTTGAAACTTGTTTTCTTTTCTTCTTCATTATCACTCTCCATTTGCCCCTTGTGGGGACATTTAGCTACAAAGTGTCCAACTTTGCCACAGTTGAAACACTTAAATTGAAGTTTATTTTTATACTTCCCTATCCCCCTTTTTAGCTTTCTGGTGAAGTGGGCTATGACCTCATCATCATCATCACTGTCTTCTTCTTCACTTTCAGGTTGCTCTTTTATTTTCAATTTCTTCATTGCCTTAAATGCTGCCTCTTTGTCAACTGACTTTCCTTTGCCTTTTCTCATCTCATAAGCTGTAAAGATCCCATGTAGCTCATCTAAGCTAAGTACTTCCAGATCCTTAGCTTCCTCAACAGCTGAAACCTTGGAGTTAAGTCTGTTTGGTAGAGATCTAAGAATTTTCTTCACAACAACAGAGTCTGTTAGACTCTCTCCCAGTCCTCTGATGGAGTTTACAACCCCATTGACTCTAAGCATATAATCTTCAATGTTTTCTTCATTGAACATCTTCAATCCTTCAAACTGAGCTCTATAAACTTGGAGCTTAGCTTCTTTGATTTTTGCATCTCCTTCGTGGATGCTTTTTAACTTGTCCCAGAGTTGTTTGGCAGACTTGCATTCCATCACTTTTACAAACTCACTATCAATAAGAGCACCTTTGATTGCATGCATGGCTCTACTATTGTTTTCATATTTCTTCTTCTCTTAGTTGTCTGTAGGTGCAACCCCAATCATGGTGTATTCATTCAACACTGAAGCCCAGACATCATATCCAAGAGACCCCAGATAGGTCTCCATTCTGTTCTTCCAAAAAGCATAATTTGTTCCATCAAAGTGTGGTGCCTTTCCGGAAGACCCTTCTCCTGAAGCCATACTGACCCTGAATCACTCAGCTGCCTCTGAAGCTGTCACTGAGTCCCAAGCTCTGATACCAATTGTTGTTCGATGGCTGTCATTGAGAGGGAGGTGAATCAGTGATCAAATTCTTTCAATTTCTTCCCCACTGGCACTGGTAGTAACTGAGAGGATCTGAATATAAATCACAAAGTTGTGTACACACCCCAACCAGAATCAAAGGCTCTACCAAGTGTGTACACCCATCCTGCAGCCCACACACTTCAAATGCAAGATAAACAAACACACAAATCCATGCGCACAACACAAGATATACGTGGTTTGGCAAATTGCCTACATCCACAGAGTAATGCCACTATGGGCTTCGTATTTGCTCAATACTCAACTTTTGCTGCACCTACAGCTGGGAGCACCCACACCCAATTTTTCTCAGCATAGAACTGAAAGGGCAAATAATGCCAGTACAAAATAGTACCCACTGTTTGAGAGCACCCACTCCCAGTATTTAGCACCCACTAAATACAGTACAAAAATAATAGGATTTTGGGCTTATAGCAATGCCCTACAAATAAACACAAACTAGAATAGGTCTATCAACAATATTCACCTACTTCTAGCATACTTCACTAACAGGGATGAAGCATAAATAAATAAGGAGTGATAAGAATGCTTACAACCCTCACACAAGAGGTTTGAGCTTTATAGAGATCAACTGGAGCCCACTGGAACTATCAACTTTGTCCTTTGTGGAGAGATTTGAGCTTTCAAGTAAGCACTGCCATGAGGGGACCACAATAGGTCCTTTCTTCTTGCCTTCTTCCTCTTCTTGTGTTTTCTAAAAAACACAAACAAAACCCCACTTTCTCCATAAACAGATCTTCAATAACTATGCTCAATCTTCAACAACCCACTCGAAATAAGCTTTAATGCATATGGAATAGCCTTCTATTTTTTTTTAAAACAAAGCTTGAGAGAGAGATAAGATTCCATCTTCCCCTTTTTGGTTGTTCTATTTCCTCAAGCAAAAAACCCCTCTTTTTTCTTCTCTGCTAATGTTTCTGTAGCTCTCTCAATGAAGAAGAAAACCACTTCTCTTTAGACAATAAAAGACTTTTTTAAAAAGGACCAAATAACCCTTTGAGATGAAGCAATCAAATCTTCACAAAGAGAATCTTCAAACTGGGCATTGCTAAAAGAGCTTCTTGGAAAATGCAATTGCACGGCTTTCGAGAACTTCTTGGAGAAAATATTTTAAACTATTTAGCTCTCAAAAGAAACGTTATATCACCAACTTCTTATTAATTTCAAAAGAAACCCCCTTGTTTCACCTAATTATGTCATTGTAGACATAACTAATATATATTTGCAAAATAAACCCCTAAAATAAAAACTGCATCTATGTTGCTGGCTGAGAGCATGAGTTGAATTCCAAAATATTCCAGATTTGCTTCTATTCTGCGTACCCATACGGAAAAATTCATAACTCCCTCGTCTGACATCAAATTAACAAACCGTTTGAACTGATAGAAAGAAGACTCGACGAACTAACTTTTCTCAGTTCAAAGCTCTTCCAAATTCTGCTGCAGGATCCACTGAAAAAATCATCGAAAGTACCACATCCGTAGTGATCTATGAATTAGGACACAAGAATGAATCCATAAGCCACCAAACACCTCCAAACACTTTGTACCACTGCTGCCCATGCTTGCAATGCTCTGAACTGCTACCAACAACATTTCCTGAGCCACTGGACACTGCAATAGCCTCAAGACTGGCCATCTCATCATTGCTCTGCACTTGGTTGCCAACAATGACAACCTATATGCAACAATCTCCCCCTTTCGAGTTGTTGGCAACCTTCTCATCAACTGTGTGCCTGCATCCACAATCATACACAACATATACTCAAACTCCCCCTGCTTGCAAAACCTGTATTTTCTCCCCCTGCTAAGGACAGATATTCTCCCCATACAGTGATGAAGACTCTCTCTCCCCCTTTGACAACAAGTACAAAGGAACATACAAGGACTCCCCCTGAGCCCATAATGGGAGCAAATCATCTACAATAAGCAAGCTCCCCCTGCCCCTCTACACCTCAGTGCCTGGGAATAAGAACCACTCCCAACTTCTGTCTGAGGAACTCAAACTACTCCTTGGGTAATGGTTTTGTGAAAATATCTGCTGACTGTTCTGTTGTGGGAATAAACTCTAATCTCACTGCTCCTTCTGTGACCTTTTCTCTCAAAAAGTGATATCTGATTGCAATGTGCTTTGTCCTGGAGTGGATAACTGGATTCTTTGAGATGTTGATAGCGCTTGTATTGTCACAATAAATCACCACAGGCCTATCAACCTCAACACTCAAATCCTTCATCATCTGTTTCATCCATAACACCTACGTACAACATGATGTGGCTGCTATATACTCAGCCTCTATAGTAGAAAGGGAGACCGAATCTTGCTTCTTGCTATGCCAAGCCACTAAACTGCCACCCAGATAAAATGCACCACCACTGGTGCTTTTCCTGTCATCCACATCACCTGCCCAATCTGCATCTGAATAAGCTGATAATGTGAAGTCCTTGGTTCTGGGGTACCACAAGCCATAGTCAATGGTACCTTTCAAGTACCTCAAAATTCTCTTCACAGCTGCTACATGAGTTTCTTTGGGCCCAGCTTAAAATCTTGCATCCATACACACCGCCTGCAAGATATCAGGTCTACTAGCTATCAAGTACAAGAGACTTCCAATCATTGACCTATAAGTGGTGTGATCAACTGATGGGGATGCATCATCTTTAGTCAACTTGCATCCAGTCATCATGGGTGTACTAACAGGTTTGCAGTCTTCCATGGTGAACCTTTTCAACATTTCTCTCACATACTTGGATTGACAGATAAAAATTCCTTCTTTTAGCTGACTGATCTACAACCCCAAAAAGAATGAGAGTTCACCCAACATAGACATTTCAAATTCAGCCTGCATCTTCTTTGCAAAGTCTCTACACATCTCATCTTTGTGGCCACCAAAAATGATGTCATCTACATACACAACTACCACAATCTGACTATCTACAGTTGATTTCACATACAAATTACTATCCACCATACCCTTTTTGAAACCCAAATGACATAAATAGGTGTCCAATCTAGCATACCAAGCTCTGGGAGCTTGTTTCAGCCCATATAAAGCTTTCCTCAACCTGCAGACAAGGGTAGAATCTTTACTAAGTTGGAATCCACCTGGTTGCTCTATGTAAACTTCCTCATCCAGTGTGCCATTCAAGAAAGCAGACTTAACATCCATTTGATAAACCTTGAAGCCTTTGTGAACTGCTAGTGCTAGGAACAGTCTGATTGCCTCAAGTCTTGCCACTGGAGCAAAAGTCTCCTCAAAATCAATACCTTCTATTTGAGCATATCCCTTGCATACAAGTCTAGCCTTGTTTCTTACAACTTGACCATCTTCATTGAGTTTGTTTCTGAAGACCCATTATGTGCCAATTACATTTTTGTCAACTGGCCTAGGAACTAAGTCCCATGTGTAATTTCTTTCAATCTGGTCAAGCTCTTCATTCATGGCTTTCATCTAGCTCTCATCTCTACTTGCCTCCTCAACAGTTTTTGGCTCAACTTGTGAGAGAAGAGAGTAGGTGTTGGAGTACACTCTTCTAGTTTGCTTACCTGCACTCCTGGTTCTCATCCCTACACTAGGATCACCTATAATTTGATTTTCTGGATGATTCTTGTTTGAGTTAAAATAATACCGCAAGCGTACGGGTCAATCGTAGCTACGGGTTGAACACGAGAAGATATACGCCACTTTATTTTACTAACTTAAAAGTAATACAAAGTGAACCAAATTAAAGTGTTAAATTAAATTAATTAAATTAATGAAAATTAATGCATCCTAATTCATAAGCATCTAACAAAATTAAGGGATTAAATTGTCGTCCTAACACATGAGCATCTAACCTATCAGACTAACGCAAATTCAAAGGAATAAAAATGCAGCCACACATAATAACCACATAAAAAGGAATAAGGGAATAAAAGTGCATCCACAAACCACAACCATATAAAAAATAAAAATAAAAGAAATAGAGGGAGAAGAAGAAGAAGATAGAGAGAGATAGAGGAGAGGGAGAATGAGATTAAGGGTTTAGAGAATGAGATACCTTGATGTGCTTGAATACTTGAATAAACTCACCATGGCTTCCTCTTCTAAATCTCCATGTCTTGTCATCAACATAGGAACTTAGATTAGGAGGCTTTAAACTAAAACTATTATAACCATTAAACTAGACTTATGAAATCAAAACTAAGAACTTGAAATCAAAACTAAGAACTTAAGCCAAAAATAGGAAAAGAAGAGAAAATTTCACTAAGTGAATGAAGTAAAAATTACACTAAAAAACTGAATTAAAATTGAACTAGAAACTAACTAAAAACTGAACTAAAAAACTAACTTGTTACAACCCAAAAGGCAAGGGGTATTTATAGGGGGAAGAGAGGAGAAGAGAGAAGAGGGAAGTGTAGGAGAAATATTCCCCAAGAAAAGAGAATATTCTCTTCTCCTTCCTCTTTTACAATGTCTTGAATCCTAAGAAAAAAGAAAAAAATAGAAAGAAGAAGAAGAGAAGATTGTTTACATAGACCTTCTATTTGAAAAAAAATAAATTTCTAATTCTAACTTGTGCTTCCTTTTCTTTGTAGATATCTTCTCCAAGCAATAAAATCAAAGATGCTTTGATTTTTCAACCTTCCATAGATGAGAAAATATAAATCTATCCCAAGTAAAATTCCAGAAGTGCCCTTGAGAAGTTGGAGGAGAGAGAAAGGGTGATGACTAGGATTCCTTCAAGAATAAATAAAATACCCATTCTGTCCTTCAAAAAACTTGGAGCATGGGGTGCTTATATAGGCCTCACCATTGTGTTCCTTGCGAAAAATCACCCAAAATATATCCAAATTTCGTCCATTTTGGAGTTCGGGAGCCCAAGATATCTCAAGTTGAAGTTGGACTGTCCAGAGCCCTCCAAATGGAATCTTTCGGGTACAAAAAATATAACTTCTAGTTATTGTGTGAAGGCCCCTGGAATCCAAACTTTCACTTCACTTTGTCCCCGGCCGACTGTAAATAATTACAAATAAACCCCTACAGACCATTTTTGCGCGTCGTTACGGAAACGACCGTAACTTCTTCGTTTCAACTCGGAATCAAGTGCCATTTGAACCGTTGCAAAGCTGACTCGATGGGCTACGCATCCAAGGCATTAACACCTCTCAACTGCTTAAAAACATTTCCTTCGCATCATCTCCTCCATTTTCACAAGAATTCACCTAAACCCTGAAAAGCACAAGAAAGCACCGAGTAACTCTGTCCAATGTGGTAAAATGTATGCTTTATACCCTAAGATTTCACACATAAATGTGCTCATCAAATTCCCCCACACTTAAACGTTACTTGTCCTCAAGTAAAGCAAAAGAAAAACTAATCTAGAATGCAGAAAATCCTAACTCACTTTCGTAGGAATTACGGTTGCACTTAGCATGTGCAACAAGCCTTTAAACCCCTAGGCTACCCCTAGTGGACGAGTTGTGTCTCGTGGGTGTTTGCAGTGAATATACACCCAAAATTCAATTGTAAATGGGTATTGCAAATTTTAATCATGGCATAAGTTGGATAGTGCACATAATCCCAAAAAATGCTCAACTAAAGATCAAGGAGCCAAAGGTTCCCCCACACTTGAATTTTATCACTCCACATCAATTCAAGTAACAAGCAAGCATCAAGTTCACGGGATCTCCTCATATTTTCTGAACACTAATCACCTTCAAGTAAACCACTCATAATATCAATGGAACCAAAGACTTAGGCTTTGAGTATTTTTTACCATACTTTCTTTTTCACGCATTAAGGCAAAAGTTTTGTTTTCTTTCTTAACAACAAATTCTTTTTTCTACTCCACTACTGTTCCCTGAATGACATGGTGGAGCATACACCAGACACCCAAATACTAGGTAGCTTCGCTTTTTGCATATATCCATAAGACATTGAGACATTGATGCAAGAGTTTTTTTTTTTGAGTTTCCTTCCAAGGAATTTCGATCAAGTCTCCCTGCTTCATGAGGCACAGTGCCCTGTCTAGTCCCAAGGAATTCCACTTTCTTTTCTGTTCCTTGTTTTTTTTTTCTTTTTTTTTTTTTTTTTCATTCATTTCCACTTTCATGCCTTGCCTTGCCACAAACAAATTGGTCTCAACTACTAGCCAAAAGATCAAAGGGTCCATAAAACACATAGAGTAATCTAGCCATCAAATGAAATAGCACTCATATTTTCCAATTCAATCTCCATCACCGGATACAAACCAACCACCGTCCTTGAAAAGGGATTTTTTTATTATTTCGCATGCTAGGGCACCTAATTCCCTCTTTCTCTTACTTTGCAAATCAAAGAGACTTATGCACATAACCAATCCATCGCCACAATCAAAATTTACCAATTAAGCCCAATATCCCCCCCACACTTAATTCATACAGTGTCCTCAATGCATGCATAAAAGAAAGAATAAGGACAAGGGAGGAGATGAAGGGGCTTACCGGATATAATCAACAAAGAGGATCATGAAGAGTCATGAGCTCTACAAAAAGTGCTAGGAGCAGCAACAGAAATCTCAATCCATGGCCATAAATGGAGAAATAGCTTAGACCCAAAAAACCAATCAAAAAATGAATCACAATAAGCATAAAAAGGATTAAGAATAACCTCATCTAAATAATCATAAAAATTAGAGGTTTACTCAAATCAATCCTAGCAATACAACTATCCGTTCTTTGCATAACTTGATTTGCCAAATAAGGATCATGGAAATATGCTTGAAAGGCATTATGACTAACATTGTCCTCCTCAATAAAATCGTCAAACCTAGGAGGTTTGGACAAATCAACATGTGAGACAATAAAATCCTCAAAATGATAATTATCTAAGTTTTCCAAAGAGAGAGGGGGAGATCAAATTTCCTGGCAATCTATGTTATCATGAAAATCTGATTCTAAATCAATAAATTCACTAGGCTCACTAAAATCAGAAATTTCAGTCAAAAGGTGGACTTCCCCAGGTAGCTCATCAAACCTCGCTTCACTAATATCTTTAGGAGACTCAATCTCAACAAATAAATTATCATGAAAAGCATCTTGTTGGGAGTGACTCTCATTAACCTCAAATTGGAGTGGTGGACTTTCAATATCATTAAACTGGGGATGGGTCGGTTCAGGCTGACTAAGTAATGTACCCGTTTCCTCCTCTTGCACCATGGTTATCAGTTGAGAGAGTTACTTCTCCATGGTATTTTGGCTTGTTGTGAGAAGGTCTATGTATTTTCCAAGCTCACTCAGTCTGGCCTCCTCACCCATGTTCTGAAATTCAGTGGGTTGGTGGTATGGTTCAAGGAGAGGTGGCCCATTGAGATTCAATGGAGGGTTGGGCATTGGAGGACCATACTGACCATGATATTGGAAATTGGGTAATCCAGCTTGGTTATTCCATTGATCCCACGAGAAATAGGGATGATCACTCCACCCATGATTGTAAGTGCCAAAAGAATTATATTGAAATTGAGGACTCACATTCTCATCACCATTGCTACCCCCATAAAGATTAGGGCATCCTTCCATAACATGGATAGTCTGGGGATGTGACCAATCAAAATTTCCCGAAAGCCCATAGTTGGATTGAGGAGCAAAATTGTACTGGGGTGGTGCAAAATTGTTCTCTATCTCACTACTTTTGGCTTCCCTAACCTGTTTAAACATTTCCTCTAAAATCATGGTTGCCTTAGCATAGGTCTATCTTTCCCCCAAAGTCTTATAAGGAAGTGTATCTCCCATTATTCTAAATTAACCCCCTATCCCAAATTGAGGTCTCCCATAAAAAAAAGTTTAAAGAAAAATAAAAAACTAGAAAAAAAAAATACTAAAAACAAGAGGGAGCCCAAGGTAGATAGTGCATCAATCCCTCAGAAATCGAAACAATGGTTCCAAAGCTATAAGGTTGCCATATAGGTTGACAGCAAGGGAACCTGTATAGTCTTCACGAGCCACCTACGGGCGACTCCAAATGGATTCTGATGTAGGGTGGAGGACTACTATATGTTTATGTTTTCAACGCTCTCACTATGTCGCTTTCCTGTTATCAAGAGTGGTCACCTCCAAAGATAAGTCACATGCCAATCCAAACCACCCAACGAATCAAGGGGCACCAAGATTGATTGGGTTTGGGCATATGAAGGACTTTAGATTGGGCGCACACTATTCAAAACAGAAGAGAAACAAGAGGTTTTCAAAATTTTTTTTTTTTTAAAAGAAAGAGGAGAAAGAGAAGAAACTAAAGCACTTCGAATTACTTAAAAATCAAAAAAATAAAGTGGTCACTAATCTCCCCGACAACGGCGCCAAAAACTTGTTTGAGTTAAAATAATACGGCAAGCGTACGAGTCAATCATAGCTACGAGTCGAACACGAAGAGATATATGCCACTTTATTTAACTAACTTAAAAGTAATGCAAAGTGAACCAAATTAAAGTGTTAAATTAAACTAATTAAATTAATAAAAATTAATGCATCCTAACTCATAAGCATCTAACAAAATTAAGGGATTAAATTGGCGTCCTAACACATGAGCATCTAACCTATCAGACTAACGCAAATTCAAAGGAATAAAAATGCAGTCACATATAATAACCACATAAAAAGGAATAAGGGAATAAAAGTGCATCCACAAACCACAACCATATAAAAAATAAAAATAAAAGAAATAGAGGGAGAAGAAGAAGAAGATAGAGAGAGATAGAGGAGAGGGAGAATGAGATTAAGGGTTTAGAGAATGAGATACCTTGATGTGCTTGAATACTTGAATAAACTCACCATGGCTTCCTCTTCTAAATCTCCATGTCTTGTCATCAACATAGGAACTTAGACTAGGAAGCTTTAAACTAAAACTATTACAACCATTAAACTAGACTTATGAAATCAAAACTAAGAATTTGAAATCAAAACTAAGAACCTAAGCCAAAAATAGGAAAAGAAGAGAAAATTTCACTAAGTGAATGAAGTAAAAATTACACTAAAAAAATGAATTAAAATTGAACTAGAAACTAACTAAAAAACTAACTTGTTCCAACCCAAAGGGCAAGGGGTATTTATAGGGGGAAGAGAGGTGAAGAGAGAAGAGGGAAGTGTAGGAGAAATATTCCCTAAGAAAAAAAAATATTCTCTTCTTCTTCCTCTTTTACAATGCCTTGAATCCTAAGAAAAAAGAAAAAAATAGAAAGAAGAAGAAGAGAAGATTGTTTACATAGACCTTCTATTTTTAGAAAAATAAATTTCTAATTCTAACTTGTGCTTCCTTTTCTTTGTAGATATCTTCTCCAAGCAATAAAATCAAAGATGCTTTGATTTTTCAACCTTCCATAGATGAGAAAATATAAATCTATCCCAAGTAGAATTCCAGAAGTGCCCTTGAGAAGTTGGAGGAGAGAGAGAGTAAGGGTGATGACTAGGATTCTTTCAAGAATAAATAAAATACCCATTCTATCCTTCAAAAAACTTGGAGCATGGGGTGCTTATATAGGCCTCACCATTGTGTTCCTTGTGAAAAATCACCCAAAATAAACCCAAATTTCGTCCATTTTGGAGTTCGGGAGCCCAAGATATCTCAAGTTGAAGTTGGACTATCCAGAGCCCTCCAAATGGAATCTTTCGGGTACAAAAAATATAACTTCTAGTTATTTTGTTAAGGCCCCTGGAATCCGAACTTCTGCTTCACTTTGTCCCCGGCCAACTGTAAATAATTACAAATAAACCCCTACAGACCATTTTCGCGCGTCGTTACGGAAACGGCCGTAACTTCTTCGTTTCAACTCAGAATCAAGTGCCGTTTGAACCGTTGCGAAGCTGACTCGATGGGCTACGTATCCAAGTCATTAACACTTCTAAACTGCTTAAAAACATTTCCTTAGCATCATCTCCTCCATTTTCACAAGAATTCACCTAAACCCTGAAAAGCACAAGAAAGCACCGAGTAACTCTGTCCAATGTGGTAAAATGTATGCTTTATACCCTAAGATTTCACACATAAATGTGCTCATCAATTCTTAACAGTCCTGCTTTGCCTTTCCTGCTCATCTGCCTCAGTGTCAGGCTTGTCATGTTCATGCCCATGTTCATCTCTTCCTTCTTGCCTATCCTCACCTGCTTCACTCACCTCAGTGAGGTCTTCAACTTCAATAGGATCAACTCCTGAGCTAGTAGAGAAATTTACTTTCTCATCAACCTTGACATCTGTACTTTCCACAAGTTGGCCAAGTCTTTTGTTGTAGCATCTATAGGCTTTACTTGTGGTGGAGTAGCCTAAAAAGATGCCCTCATCAGCTCTATCATCAAACTTCCCCAAATCTTGATTTGTATTTTTGATGTAGCACTTGCTACCAAAGACTTTGAAATGTCTTGCTGTAGCTTTCTTGCCAAACCAAATCTCATAGGGAGTTTTATTCTCATGAGCTCTCAACATACATCTGTTGTGAATATATACTACAGTGTGTACTGCTTCTCTCCAAAATTTGTTATCCATGTCATTTTCAATCAACATGGTCCTGGCCATCTCTTGAATGGCCCTGTTCTTCCTTTCTGCAACACCATTTTGTTGAGGTGTTCTTGCAGTTGAGGTCTGTCTTCTGATGCCATTTTCATAACAATATTCTTTAAAGTTTTTCCAGGTGTACTCACCTCCTCTATTAGATCTCAGACATTTAATCATTTTTCCTGTCTGTTTCTCAACTTGCTTTCTGAAAACTTTGAATACTTCTAATGCTTCTGATTTGTGCTTCAAGAAATATGCCCATGTCATCCTGGAGTGGTCATCAATAAATAAGATAAAATATCTCTCTCCTGTGATGCTCTATGTCCTCATAGGACCACATATGTCAAGTGTGTACCAACTTCAATGGTTGACTGGTGTGGTACTCTTTTGACTTGAAAGATGTTCTAGTTTGTTTCCCATTCTAACAAGAACCACAAATATGGTTTGATGGCTTTGAAGAAATTTTTCCAAGACTATTAAACCTAATATGTCCAAGCCTCCTGTGCCATAACCATGTCTCTTCTTCCATGCTTACCATACACGTGTCTTTAACTGTCTCTGTCAAAGTGTAAAGATTCCCTGAAGTTCTCTTTCCAGTAGCCATCAACTTCCCTGTGCTTGTTCTTCTAATTTCACAACCTTGGCTATTAAACACCACTTCATGTCCCCTATCACAAATTTGACTGATACTGAGTAAGTTGTGTTTAAGCCCTTCCACATACAAGACATCCTGGGATTGCATCTTCTCATTGTTGAGACTAATGGTACCCTTTCCAACTATTTTGGCACCATCATTGTTCCCAAACTTCACTGACCCACCTGCATAGGTCTCTAACTTCTCAAACCTCTTCTTATCTCCTATCATATGACTTGAGCAGCCACTATCAAGAATCCATGGTGTTGAGTCCCCTTGAGTTCGGAAAGCTGTTTGTACAACCATAGAACTGTTGCCCTTTTCTGGACTGCTCTTCTGAACCCAAACTCTGTGTCTTGATTGAGGTTTCTGTAATTGCTTCTCTCTAGGAATTTGTCTCTTAGGCTTGGTTGCTTTAACACTTCTGACATTACCCTGTCTATCTATGTTGTGTGGTCTCTGTGGAGGAAATACTGTTTTGCAGTCCCTGGCAATATGTCCATAATTGCTACATCTGTAGCACTCAACCATCACATCCATCAAGGGTGCAAAAGGATTCCTATCAACAAAGTTTGGTGGACCAAGATTGAATTGCAATCTGAAATTTTGTGTCCAAAAGTATTACACTTGAAACAATGACCTTGAAAGAGCTGTCTTTGTCTCATTGGCTCTCTTTGCCATTTGTGCTGAGCCCTGTGATCAACAACATTTTTAGCTTTCTGTTGAGAAAGATAGTAATAATCAAAGTTCTCTACTCTCCTGTCGGGCCATGCCATTTGTTGTTGTCTAGCATGGTTAATCTTATGGGGTGGAGTTTGGTTTTTCTCAACTCTCTTATCTTTCACAGTAATAGGATTCTGTGCTGTGCCTTTTCCTTTTCCCTTGGCACTCTTTGATGATTCTCCTACAAATCCAAGACCGAATTTATTGTGAGTTGATCTTTGAGAACTAAGGATCTCATCAAGCTTCTTGCTACTAGGATGCACTTGTGAAGATGTTTCTATGTCATGTATACTTGAGTCATTCTCAAACTCTGCTACCTTTGCCTTGAGAGCATCAATCTCCTTCTGGAAATCAGAATATTCAACTAGGATATTGGTCTCTTCTTCCAATTTAGCCTTTAGAGATAGAATTTCTAACTCAAGCTTTGTGCATTCTGTAGTTTTCTGTGATAACTTCTCTTCAAGATCTTCTAGAATTTTTTTTGATTCATCTGCTTGCTTTTTCAATTGAAGAACTAATTGTTCTTGTTCCTTAAGATTTTGTGAAACTTGTTTAACCTTCTTTCTTTCTTTCTTGAGCTCTTTGAGAGCAGCTCTAACTCTTCTTCAAAGTTCACTTCTCCTTCTTCTTCATCTTCAGAAGTTGTGCATGTTTTTGGTGATTCAACCTCTTTTTCTTCAAACACCATAAAAATGGCATGATCATCTACATCATCATCTGATTCATCTTCAGATTCTTCCTTAGATGTGTCATTGCTCTTCTTAGAAATGAAACTTCTTTTATTGAATTGATTTTTCTTGGATGACTTGAAGAAAAACTTCTTCTTCTTTCCCTTGAAACTTATTTTCTTTTCTACTTCATCATCACTCTCCATTTGCCCCTTGTGGGGACATTTAGCTGTAAAATGTCCAACTTTACCACAGTTGAAACACTTAAAATGGAAGTTTATTTTTATACTTTCTTGCCCCCTTTTTTTAGCTTTCTGGTGAAGTGGGCTATGACCTCATCATCATCATCACTGTCTTCTTCTTCACTTTCAGGTTGCTCTTTTATTTTCAATTTCTTCATTGCCTTAAATGCTGCCTCTTTGTCAACTAACTTTCCTTTGCCTTTTCTCATCTCATAAGCTGTAAAGATCCCATGTAGCTCATCTAAGCTAAGTACTTCCAGATCCTTAGCTTCCTCAACAGCTGAAACCTTGGAGTCAAGTCTGTCTGGTAGAGATCTAAGAATTTTTTTCACAACAACAGAGTTTGTTAGACTATGGACTTCGTATTTGTTCAATACTCAACTTTTGTTGCACCTATAGCTGGAAGCACCCACACCCAATTTTTCTCAGCATAGAACTGAGAGGGCAAATAATGCCAGTACAAAATAGTACCCACTGTTTGAGAGCACCCACTCCCAGTATTTAGCACGCACTAAATACAGTACAAAAACAATACGATTTTGGGCTTATAGCAATGCCCTACAAATAAACACAAACTAGAATAAGTCTATCAACAATATTCACCTACTTCTAGCATACTTCACTAACAGGGATGAAGCATAAATAAATAAGGAGTCATAAGAATGCTTACAACCCTCACACAAGCGGTTTGAGCTTTACAGAGATCAACTGAAGCCCACTGGAGCTATCAACTTTGTCCTTTGTGGAGAGATTTGAGCTTTCAAGTAAGCACTGCCATGAGGGGACCACAATAGCTCCTTTCTTCTTGTCTTCTTCCTCTTCTTGTGTTTTCTCAAAAACACAAACAAAACCCCACTTTCTCCATAAACAGATCTTCAATAATTATGCTCAATCTTCAACAACCCACTTGAAATACGCTTTAATGCATATGGAATAGCCTTCTGTTTTTTTTAAAAACAAAGCTTGAGAGAGAGATAAGATTCCATCTTCCCCTTTTTGGTTGCTCTATTTCCTCAAGCAAAAAACCCCTCTTTTTTCTTCTCTGCTAACGTTTCTGTAGCTCTCTCAATGAAGAAGAAAACCACTTCTCTTTAGACAATAAAAGACTTTTTTAAAAAGAATCAAATAACCCTTTGAGATGAACCAATCAAATCTACAAAGAGAATCTTCAAACTGGGCATTGCTAAAAGAGCTTCTTGGAAAATGCAATTGCACGGCTTCCGAGAACTTTTTGGAGAAAATATTTTAAACTATTTAGCTCTCAAGAGAAACGTTATATCACCAACTTCTTATTAATTTCAAAAGAAACCCCCTTGTTTCACCTAATTATGTCATTGTAGACATAACTAATATATATTTGCAAAATAAACCCCTAAGATAAAAACTGCATCTATATTGCTGGCCGTGAGCATGAGTTGAATTCCAAAATATTCCAGATTTGCTTATATTCTGCGCACCCATACGGAAAAATTCATAACTCCCTCGTCTGACATCGGATTAACAAATCGTTTGAACCGATGGAAAGAGGACTCGACGAACTAACTTTTTTCAGTTTAAAGCTCTTCCAAATTCTGCTGCAGGACCCACTGAAAAAATCACCAAAAGTACCACAGCTGCAGTGACCTGTGAATTAGGACACAAGAATGAATCCATAAGCCACCAAACACCTCCAAACACTTTGTATCACTGCTGCCCATGCTTGCAATGCTCTGAACTGCTACCAACAACATTTCCTGAGCCACTGGACACTGCAATAGCCTCAAGACTGGCCATTTCATCATTGCTCTGCACTTGGTTGCCAACTATGACAACCTATATGCAACACCTCTCTTTTTTTTTTTTGGTACAACCCCTCAACCTCTCATGACTTATAAATAAGTCAGAGAAGAGGGACTTCAAAAGTCAAAAAGAGTCTTGAAAGCACTTGAACATATCTGCAGTTATTTGAAAATAAGTCTATGATCCAAGAAAATCCACATATGGAATGCCTTTTAAGTCTTCACTTAGCTTGAGTACAACATTTTGAAGGCTTATCCTTCAATATGACTGCAATTAAATCCGAGAACGTTATGCACAAGATGAGATGATACCATTGCTAGGTCCTTCATATTCATTTCTCCAACTGTTTTTGACTGTGATGTATGGTCATTTTGGAGCTATGACCATGATTGACCCTTTTATTTCACTTTAGGCAGTTCTTAAACCTCTATACAATTCAAAGAATGAGTTACAAGCTCCAAAATGATATATTAAAACAATGGGAAAAATATCTCTACTTGGTGGTGTTTCCTACGCCCTCTCACAGGACACCGTGAGATGACGCTGCCTCTGCCCCCTGGGTAGATACCCAGGCGTTCTCACCCATTGGCTCAGCCTTGTGTAGAGACCATGCAACCAAGTAGAGATCTCTTGCCCTAAAACTACAATGGCAAGCCAATGGCATCCTTCACATGATCCACTTTTCAACAACACAACATATCTTACTTCCTCACCAGCTGATTAGGTAACCGATCTAAGCTCCCTGTCCTCACCTCTCCACCATCCCCACCCCAAAACAAAACAAAAAAGAAAAAAGAAAAATGGGGAAAAAGACAACTAACAAAAAAACCTGATGTAGATTCGTGGCTGAACCGTCTTGACCAGTCTGGCCATCCAGACCAAGATGAATCAGGTCCCCCAACCTTTTTTCTGGTTTTCTAGGATATTAGTAGTTTAATTATTTTGATTTTTTTTTTAATCTTTTATAGTGGGGAATACTAGATAGGATTGGTAGATACGTGGTAGATTAGATTTATTTTCCAGTTTCCTTATTTGAGTTTGTTTCCTAGACCCCTAGTTACCCTTCATTAGTTGGGTTTCTTCTTTTATATAGGTTGTACCTACAATGGAGTTTTAGACTAGAGCTTCAAATTGTTGAATTTTTGTTGAATGTGTGGCCTTCCATCTCTCCAGCAAGACCTTTCTTCTTCTTATTCTTCTTCTACCCTTTATTTTTTGTTATTCTTTTCTTTTGCAGGTGATATCTATGTCTGGGTAATACTTGCAGCTCTATGTAACTGAAGCCATCTTCTTTGATTCTCTTATTCCTCTCTCCAAATCAGGGAATAAGCTTCCTCCCCTAGGCCCATGGAACAAGAACTCGTCGAGATCTCGGTAATATCTCACTATTTTCAAAAGGCGAGACGAGATGGAAGGCAAAATGGAAAACTACAATGTTTCAGTTGAGATTGAGATCTTGATTCGACCGAGACAGAACCAAACCCCCCTTTAAGTTATGCTTTAACTCGACCGAGACCAGTCGAGATCTCGACTGGTCTCGGTGCTCTGGTTGTCTCGACAGTGAGGGTCCAAGAAACTTGAAAAAATTGGTTTTGATCCCATTTTTCAATGGAAAACTTGCCAGATTGTGTAGAGATATGTCAACAATCATCGACAACACTTCTATGTATTATGCGGAAGAGTACGTGCAATGATTCAGCAGCATTATGACATGGGAAGCCTATGTATCACATACAAACTAACTTGCTTCGAAACTATAGCTTGGAATCATAGAAGTATATGTTAAGATTGATGTATTTTACACTTTTATATTTCTAATGCTTATTTAAGTAAGTTGTTCTACATTAATTGTATGCTTTGATTGCTTTCTATTACTAACTTATGTGTAGAATAGGGCCTATTAGTAATTTAGCACGTTGTAGCCTACCAATCTAGGGTCCGAAGTCAAACTCCTATTCGGACTTTGACCATCTTCCCCACCACGCCACCATCTTCCCCCACCCCCACCTACAACACCTCTCCCTCTCCCACTCTAATTCTCCCCTCCCTGCAACCCCACCCGACCCTCCACTATCCCCCACCCCACCCTATACAGAAATTTTTAGTCTCAAACGAATATTCCAGATTCTCATGAATGAGTTGGATTCGCTTCCTCGATTCTTGCTGATTTTTGCTAGAGATATTGAGCCTATTGACCAAACTGGAACCATCATGGTCTCGGGTTCTCGGCAGGGATAATATGGTTGGCAGTTGGTGAACTTTACATCCCGGCAGCAAGAGTTTGCTACATTGAGCAGTAAAGGGAAACCATGGGCAAGACAAATCGATGAAGACGTACCCTCTTGATTTGTTGTGGGAGCCTTAGGACTTGTACAAACCTTCAAAAGCAACAACAATAACTAGTATTTGGTATTCGTCTTCTGTGCATTATTCATTGTAGCCAGAAGTTCAGTTAATTTTTCTTTTGACATTCATGGAGATTCTTTCACATATTTGTATAGAAAAAAAGACTAGATAAAAAACCCTTTAAGACATTGAGATTGGGTAATTTTTTCTTTGTTATTATATTTTGGTGGTGAATTTGATCCTGTTTCTATCTCCATTATAGGGTTTCTTATCTCTCTCTCTCTCTCTCTATCTATCTATTTTCATTTTTTTTTCTCCCTATATTGGGAAGGGATTTGGTGCAAAAATGTTTGCCATCTATGGAACAAAAGAGGAAGGGATGGATTATAGCTTCACAACCAAAATAGAGTATTCAAGCTGAAATGTATACGGGTTCAATTGCTAATCTGACTATCCAAGAAGTACAATCCTTGAGTGAAGGTTGGTAACTAAATACTCAGTACAGTATGCCAATAGCTAATTGACAAGCAACAAAGAAAGAGATCATGGGGAGGGGCACAAGTTGCAGAGGGTGTTGGAGAAGGAGGAAGAGGGGTGGGGCGGGGTTGAAGATGAGGATCGGGCAAAAAGTTGCAGGGTTTTGTTTGGTTTTGAACCAACACGGTTAGGTCGATCTTGGTCTATTGGTACCGGTCGGCTTGGGTTTGACCTAAATAACCCAAATATTGTTTAGAGATTTGAAATATTCTAAGAGTGACCATTGGATTAGTATAAATCCACTTGTCGCTCCTAGCTTTGAGGGCAAGACAATGGCAGGTAGCTTCTTGGCAGTAGAGGATCTGAATCCTACATTTGATTTGTGTTAAAATAAACACCACGAAACACAAACAAAAAAAAATAGATCAAACAAAGACGACACACAGATTTAACGTGGCTCGCACACTAATACGATGTGCTACACCCATGGGTGAAGCTGAAGATGATTCACCTTGTAAATGGAAAAAGATACAAATGGAGATCTCTAAAGAACACCTAAAATGGCGCAAGAACGAACACCCAAAACGGTGCAAGAACTCTCACACAGAAACCCTAGCTCAAAAATCTCCAAATATAACTTGTTTCACTTGCTTACACAATAAGATAGATAAAACATCTAAATACTCCTCCAAGCGGGTCGATTCTATCGCCCCAAGCCCTCCGCTACCATCATAGACCTCATAAAAAGTCCCATTCAAGTCGCCACCAAAATTGTCAGAGTAGGTCAATCTTTGAAACAGGTAAAAGATTTCGAGACACACACAACAATTTGTAGTCTGGATCCCCTACCCCATTGGATAACTACATGAACTTTCTCATTTCGTCCATGGGTGTATGGTCCCAACGGCTTTTTCAATAATAACTGTCAATGTCGCCTCATGTTTTTTATTTTTTTTAATTGCTTTGAGAATGAAAAATAAATTAAAAGGAAAGAGTAAAATACAACACAAAAACTAAAAAGACAAGCCTAAAAGGGACCCAAATCAAAATCCCAAAAACAAATAATCAAAGGCTGATACATCAAAAGAGAAGGTGGGAAAGAAATACCAATAAAACGATTATACATCAAAATCCCTGGGGTGGTGGGAGAAACACCAACAGAAGGATGATACATCAAGAGCCCAGGCAAGGGTGAGAGATAAGAGGAGGGTCCCAATGCAGTTAAATGCTTATTTCTTAAAGTGTTAGGGCTTGCAGAATGAATAGGGAGAAGTCCATCTTCTTTTATTCGTTTTCCACCAAACGTGATGAATGACAGCCCTAAAGATAAGCTTTCCAATATAATCTCAGATTGACATACCACAATAGCTCAAGGAATTGTTATCGAATTGGGCAATTTATATCAGAATTGAAAGATGGCGTATACTGACTCAGCCCCTCCCCTGGCATGATATTATTTGCTTTGGCCCCAAGCAGTGTTGGGAATTTGCTTTGATACTATTGTAACGACCCCACACGGTGTCGGGAGTTCACTCTGATACCATTGTAACGACTTAGCCCCTCCCCTGGTAGGATATTGTCTACTTTGGGGTTAAGCCCCTCACGACTTTAAAACACATCATACCAAGTAGAGGAGGCCAACCTTTGTCAATAGTAGGGGTGTCAATCGGTCGGTCCAGGCCGATTTCAGTATGGCCTAATCGGTCCTCCCTACTTTAGGATCTTGCACCGTGATCGACCCATTTAGGTCCTCATAGGCTAAGCATGGTCCCATTTATAAACGGTCGATCGGGTACCAGTCTATAATTAGGCTTGTACTAAACGAGCTAAATGTGCATATAAATGGACTCATACATATGATGGCATTTATTTGGAGCTCTATGGCCTTTAATCTTAATGGACATACATACGATGACATTTTGAATAATATAAATGGTCTTGATTATGTGTTCCATTTATCTTTGGCCCATCAACTCTATAATGCAATAATATACAATTATCAATTCTATATTTTTACTTGGCCCATAGTTCTTATTTATAGCTTACGTAATGCAATATGATAAACTAATCAAGGAGATTAAGAAAGGGTATATTTGGGATAAAATAGGAAATTTATGAAGTAATTGGGGTAAAACAAATGGTCAATAAAACAGGATTAAACATGTTGGTCCTTAAAAGTGTCAGGCCCGCTCGGGCGTCCGTCGGGCCATCCCCTTGCACCAAGACCAACTTGTTTAGCTAATGTGCAAGGCCTTAGCTTGACACATTTAGCTAACATGTCAGGCCGGTTTTTTTTTTTTTTTTTTTTATGGAAAAAAAACATAATATAAATTAAAAGGAGAGAAACGTTTGTATAGTATAGATAGAAGGCGATATAGTCGAGTGGGATGTAGCGCAGAACCGAGCTAAGGTTAGTAGTGGAGAAGTCCATTTAGATTTCCTACCTACAAATTTGACAGAAGTAAAATTGTCTGTTTCTTCATCTAAATTAAAAAAGACCGGGACTAAGTTCCGGGTAATATTCAGCTGGGTACGAAAAGTAAAGACGTCCTAGATGTTAGCATTTGTAAGCCAACATTCACTGAGTTGAAGTCCAATGTTTGAAGCCTGTTTCCATCCCTGCAAGAGCCCGGTTAGTTCAGCCTCCATTGTGTCATGCGAGTCCAAAAATCATGCAGAAGTTAATACACTTTGGCCATCTATCAAAAAGCAATAAGCCCATCCTGTTAAACCTACTGAGGGTTCAAAAATTGACAACCCTAATCAATAGTTCAGGATCTCCCTACCTAGCCAATGTGGGACTAAAGGTTCTTGACTCACCTCACTGCCTCGTTTCTTGGCTATTGCCTCACTCCCTCTATGGGACACACCCCGCATGGTGTCAGAGTTTTTCTTTGATACCACCGTATTGACCAAACCTCCCTTGGCATGATATTGTTCACTTTGGGGTTAACCCCCTCATGGCTTTAAAACGCGTCATACCAAGTAGAGGAGGGCACCCATTATCAATAGTTCAGGATCTTCCTCTCTAGCAGATGTGGGACTAAAGATTCTTGGCTCACCTCACCGCCTCGTGTCATAGTTATTGCCTCACCCTCACTATGGGATACAACATCGCTACTGTGCTCGACCTCACCACTAGGGTCGAGAGTTTACTCTGAAACCACTGTAACGACCCAACCCCTTTTATCAATAGCTCAAGATGTCCCTCCCTAGCCGATGTGGGACTAAAGTTCTTGGTTCACCTCACCGGTTAGTTTCTTGACCTTGGCCTCACCTCTTCGTTTCTTAGCATAACCTCACCCTCTTTACAAGACACAGCGTCCCTGTTTTGGTAGCCTCACCACTAGGGTCGAGAGTTGGCTCTACAACCATTTATAACTCCCCAACCCCCTACCAAGCCATGATGTTGTCCGCTTTAGGGTGAAACCCTCATGACTTTAAAACCCGACGTGCCAAGTAGAGGAGGCCACCCTTTATCAATAGTTTAGGATTTTCCTCCCTAGCCGATGTGGGACTAAAGGTTCTTAACTCACCTCACCACCTCGTTTCGTAACAATCTCGTACCGCTGGATCGATATGGACCAAGGGTAAAAAAGAAAAAATCTTTTAAAAGCAAATCATGGATAATTCCATTTGATCCAACCCGATTCAGTACTAAAACTGTATTTATCACTAAAAATTTTTAAGATCCACCTCCATTCTCTCTAAATAGAAAGTATTATTCTTTGATGATGTCACCTCATATTAATTAGGAACATATAGGTTGGACCATACAAAGGTGTTGATTTCCTTTGCTTCTTTGATTATTTTAAGTTTTTTTTGTGAGGATTAGATCGGTCGTAGTTGCTGATATAGTCAATTATTGCAGATATGCAACTTCCAGTAAAAGGACTCTAAAGTATCCAATTGTAGCTACTAGCTGGCTGCTACAATCCTCCCTTCTTGAGGAAATAAATGATTCCAAATCGCCTCTGAAATGTGTGTAGCTCCTTCCTTTGAACTTTTGATCTAGGCGAAGGCGATAACTCAGAAATCCATGTAGTTCCTTCCTTTGACCTTTGGATTTATTTATTTTTTTTTTGTTTTAATTTCTCTTGACTATGAAGAAGACTTCAATTAATTTGGCTGAAAGTGTACAGGTAAATAGAAATTCTGGAACTTGAGTGTTAAATGGACCATCACATGGCAGTTAAGCATGGGCCAGCATTTTTCTTTCCCTTAAACTTCTTTTTACAAATGCCCCCCTAAAAATATCCATTTGTCCAAATGCCCCCCTACAACTTTTCTAATTGCAAATTCCCCCTTACTTTCAAAACAGTGTAGCACTTTGGTCTAGTCCATTAATTTGAGACGTTAGACGTTAGTTTTAGGGAATCTAATGACCAAAATGCCTTTTTGATAAATACCCACCAAAATTAAAGAATAAAATGACCAGATTGCCCTCATCTTCTCCAAATGGTTTAGGATTTCAAACTGAAAATCAAACCCTAGAGCATTTGGGGAAAATGAAGTCTAAAATCAAACCTCCAAAATTGAAACTGAAAAATGGAGAATGGGTTATGATGTGTTAGAGCCTAAGTTTCATCGCATTGGATTCTTGATTTATGAGTTCTGTAATCAAGAATGGACAGAAAAAAGCAGCTAGTATATAACAGTTGTACTATCAAATCTGCTTTACTAAGGTAGGTTCAAGAAGTAACGTACTAATATGTCGAAGATGGGAGAGCAAACAAAAGGAAATGAATCTCAGAAAAACAGAGCACACAGTAAACATTGATTATAACCATTATTCGGGGAGTGTGTAAGCTATCACTCTGTCTATAACCCTACATAGACAAAACGATAAAACACCCAACACCACCACCACCATCACCACAAAAAAAAAAAAAAGGAACGAGTAAGTTATTTCATTCAGTGAGTGACATGGGTATATTAGTTCTGAGTTATTTTTTCCCTTCCTGATTTGAGATGATTGTTATCGGATGCTGACTTTGGGAATTTGGCTCAAATGGAGATTGGATTTCTTCATTTGCTTCATCGGAAGATGCAGCTAGCAACCATGATCGAGTGACAAGGTCAGGTCATGGTTACTACATCTCTGCAAACGATCTCAACAACAAATTCCCTCATCCCTTGTCTTGATTCATTGGAAATTTTCTTCACTGCAACTTCAATTTTGGAAGTTTGATTTTAGGGTTCATCTTCCCCAAATGGTTTAGGATTTGATTTTTAATTTCAAACCCTAACCCATTTGGGGAAGATGAGGGCAATTTGGTCATTTTATTATTTAATTTTGGTGGGTTTTATCAGAAGGGCATTTTGGTCATTAGATTCCCTAAAACTAATGTCTAACGTAAAAAATTAACGGACTAGACAAAAGTGCTACACTGTTTTGAAAGTAAGAGGGAGTTTGCAATTAGAAAAGTTGTAGTGGGCATTTGAACAAATGGGTATTTTCAGGGGGCATTTGTAAAAAACCCTCTAATCCTTGGAGACATACTAGAGATAGAAATCCTTGGAGAAATAATACTAATAAATAGCATCATTGGAAAACTAGGTTTTCTAACTTGATTCGTCTGGGGACTCCGCCTTGTTAAACCTAGTCAAGGCGAGTCTTTTTTCTTTTTTAATGCCATAATATGTATGAATTAGTAAAATATCAGAAAAATCTGGTTTTCTGACTCAACTTGTCTTTTAGAAAAACCTAATGACTAGGCTCTGTCAAACCCAATCAAGGCGAGTCATGTTTTTTTTAAAAAAATTTTAATGCCATAAATATAGATGAATTAGTAAGAAATCAGAAAAAAATACAAATATGGGAAAACTGGGAAAAAAATTTAATAAATCACATATCAATGCATTTTGAGTTTTTTTGTTTTATACCATTGAACAAGAGAAGGGAGTCAAGGAGTTGAGGGTTTCTTACTCTTTTAGAATACAAATGTACTATTTGACTCAACTCAGTTTTAAGTAAACCGACTTTATGGTTTTTTGAAAAACAAATAAACACACCATGTTTGTCATAGTTTTTTTTTTGTTTTTTTTTTTTTTTTTTTTTTTTTTTTTTTTTTTTTGGGTTTGGGGGGGGGGGGGGGGGGGGGGGGGGGGGGGGGGGGGGGGTTGGGGGGTGGGGGGGTGGGGCGGGGGGGGGGGGGGGGGGGGGGGGGGGGGGGGGGGGGGGGGGGGGGGGGGGGGGGGGGGGGGGGGGGGGGGGGGGGGGGGGGGGGGGGGGGGGGGGGACAGTTAAAATACCAAGTCTTATTTGACTAGAATGATTTATGACCCGAGTCTCATCATTTTTTACCTTGACTTAGTTTACATGACCCTTGATCGGATTTTCCAAAATTTTGACTTGACTTGGATGACTGGCCCTAGTCAAAACCTAGTTTTCCAACTATGATAAATAGTTGATTTATTACATAGCATAAAAATATAGACAATAAGCTATAAAATAATACGGAGAAAATTTTCAATCACCACACTATCTTAGGGTTCGCAAACCCCAATAGGGTTTTAGCATGTTCCTCAAAATATTCTCCAGATCGACACTAGCTCCCACACACATCTGAAGCAACACGGTGAATGGATTCCCATTCTCTATGGCTTAAGGAAAACTCGATCCAAATAATATTCCAGATCACAAGAGCAGTTGGTTTTTTTTATTTTGACTATTAAGCTTAGTAGATCTTATTTATTTCAATTTTAATCTTATCTAAACTTGGGTTAGTAGATGGGTTTCTTTGGCCTTCTAAAGCTGTGGAAGTCCCATTACCAGGGTTATTTTGGTTTTCTCACTTCTTAGAGAACTCGCATGCATTCGCTGCATTTTAAGGTCGAAACTGCCTTGGTTGAGTAATGTCAAGTTGCCGAAAAGAAGCATTTATGGGATTTGTATTGTTTGCCAAATGCCAATTGACTTGGTCAAGAACCAGAACCCCTTGTCAAATTAATTGTGGCTTGGATGTTCTAATCAGTGAGTCCCACATATGGGAGGTACAGCACTACAGCTCATAGTAATCCAAACTAAGCTTTCCTTAGTTTCTAACTTCTATCTTGATAAGTCGCTCACATTAATAGACATTTTTAGTTCTTTTTAATTCCATTAATTATTCAAATTCAAATTTTTAAAAGCCTGAATGTGCAGGCCTGATATATATTCTAACTGTTGGATAGGAGATTATGCAGATTGTTCCCTCGTCAAATTTCAGAGTGAAACTTAATATGAATTTTTTTAAGCTATTCAAATCTTGCTCAAAATTGACCTGTAATGTGGGTTAATGCTTTTGGGCTTAAATCTTACAATATTAATCAACAAATATATTTTTTTTTAACCCAAATATCATTTGGAACCGGGGAAGCCCCTAAAGCTTTATTAAAAATAGAAATATAAACAAAATACAAGGGGGGAGGGACAAAACCCGCCTTACCCCTATCCAAGGAGACAAAAGGAACACTCACAACTCAAGCCTTTCCAAAATCTAGAAACCCAAACCCCAATTAAGAAAAAAACAACTAATAACGGAAAACTGGTAAATCAGCCTTATCTTCTCTGCGGATGCGGGAAAGATCAGCAGGAAGCTCCCTTTGCGAGCAGAATGATGTACTACATTCTAACTTGCAGGCTTGGTTGGCAAGAAAATCAGCAGCGCAGTTACTCTCTCTATATGAAAAAATCACGTTCGCTTCCAAGCTATGAATCAAATGAATAGCTTCATGGAACCAAGACCAGCAGTTCCATAACGAGCACGATCTCGTAGAGATAAGCTGAACAATGGTTTTGGAATCCGAGTTAATATGGCAAAACGTGTGGCCCATGTTAGCACACATGCAAAGGTCATCTAGGAGTGCCCTCAACTCTACTTCGGTATTGGAACAAACCCCATAGAAATTAGCAAAAACCATAAGAAAATTAGACATTGCTTACAAGGGCATACTTTGCCCTACTGCATCTCAACCAATAATCTCAGTAGAAATTATTTCCGTAACTTGCCTCTTATCTACATTCGGGTGCGTACTAAATGGACTCCCTTCACCTTCCAAGGGTGTGACATTTCCATCCATACCAGAGGAACTGGTTGATGCCCGCTCTTGGTCTTCTTCTCCAAAAGGATTGCAATACCTGTCTGTAACGGAGGGACTTGTAGGTGGACTTAGTGCAATAGATATGGGTGAAGCTTCAATGCTTGATGCAATTCCAGTATTTTTTTTGTGATTTTTAGTTACTCTAGAGTCATGAGAGGAAGGATCCATCTCATCATATTTTTTTGCCATCTCAACAATTCTTTTGAGTTTAAAAGTGTTAGGATCATCACGTCTGATGATGTTCTCATAGTTACGAAAGAAAATAAGTAAGAATATGAAGAGGGCTAGCAGTGAAGCAGCTCCAGT
Organism: Telopea speciosissima; assembly: GCF_018873765.1. Lineage (NCBI taxonomy): Eukaryota > Viridiplantae > Streptophyta > Magnoliopsida > Proteales > Proteaceae > Telopea > Telopea speciosissima. The sequence continues at coordinate 30,572,846 of NC_057919.1, read as the reverse complement.
GATGATGAACAATCCCCCAAAACTATCTAGTGTAAGACTAGATGAAGAAACCTTGGTACTAAGGTCTGGACAATTGTGCTGCCCAAACCATGCTTGCTCAATCCGTGACATTTTTACTCCTTCAGTTACATTTAATACTGCCCTCGAAACATCAGATGCCAGTGGAGAACCTTTTGGAAAAGCCTGTAAGAAATACAAATAGAAGGAATTTACCCACACAAATACTAAAAATAGGAGGGGTGAAGGAGAAAAAGAGAGAGAGAGAGAGAGAGGACTTACGAAGCCGAATCCATCTGCCTTATATGTAGGTCCAACCATTGTGTACTTGTCACAGTATTTTGAAAGAAAGAGTTTCATGTAAGGGATCTCATCAAAAGCAGCAGCAATACCACCATTATCACTCCCTTTAGATAAAGCTTCATCCAGTTCTTCTAAACTTGCATAGGTTCTAATCTTGGACTCATTAAATCTCATTTGCTTTAGCATCTCAAACACAAATGAATCTTGTTTGTACCCCACATAAGCCCCATTTCTTATGAGCTCTTTTACATCTGTGACAGTAGGTTGAAGCTGTTGAACTGTCAGCATGGAAGTTAGGCTTGCTGTGTAACTTGATGTGAGGATGAGCACAACAAAAACCCATATGATAACAACGAACCTCGCCAAGTTGCTGAAGACCTCTTCTGTAGCCATCGAATCAACTTTTATTAGTATTAGTCCACTAATACCAATTAAGTGGGTTTTTTTTTTGTAGAAAATATCTATAAAACAAGAGAAGAGGAAGAGTATTTACTATGTGCAAAAACCATTGTTGAGAAGACAAACCAGAAGATCATTCCAAGTTGATTTATAGGTGAACCCCTAAAATCATTGTTTACTCTGTGTTCGAGAACCCAGATGACAAAGCCTGTGAAGATGAAGAAAGCCAGAGTAGTAAACCATAGATCCCATTTTAAAGGCTTCAAGAAAACCCACCGATTCTTTCTCTGATCTTCTTTGATTGGAACTATCATTGTTACCCCTGACTCTGTGAATGGCATTGTAAAATCGACATAGATGGACCGATTGGCTCTGATAGTTACATCACCAACCACTGCATCATATTTCTGTCATAAAACAATAATAATGCACCATAAGGAAGAGTATAGTTGAAACTGAAAAGGACCACAACTAATTGTCAGAATATAAATCTAAACTTACTTGGAGATATATTTGGTAGATCAAATCATTGTATGTCCCGGCACTTGTACCATCAGAATTCATGAATGGAATAAACTCATAAGGAAGAGCATATGCCAGTTCCCCGATTACAGCATTAAAAACATCAATGCAGTACCCAGTGACAATTGGGGCATTTGTAGTAGGATCTATTGCTACCTTCACAAATTCAGTAAATTCTTGCCCAACAGGAACTCCAATCTTCAATTTCTTCCCATTTGTAGGGATTACCCAACCCTTAGGCACAGTAGTAGAATTTCCTGGCCATACGATATCACCGAGATTGGAATTCAAAGACGAATAAATTTTTGTATCAACTGCATTCAGTTCACGTAAAATTCCATTTCTTGGGGTCCAAAACCCAATCTCCCTTCCTCCACCACCTATTACATTGAGTATTCGGAATACCGATGATTGTAGTTGTCCATCAACAAGGCTAAATTCTCCACTTAAGCCTGTAAATTTTCTCTCCAAGATTGCCTGTAGAAGTTTAGGACCTATTGTAGAGATTCCAAGAGTTGAAAGGTCTGTTAGTCCATCAACAACTTGTGGGTGCTGGAAATGGGTATTCTCTGCCCCAACTTTCTCAGCTGCCAGTGCTAGTGCCCAAACAGTATCATATGCCCACAGTCCAAAAGTGTTGAGGGTAGCTCTTTCCATATCAGTGTTTTCCTTGTGGAATTTCTGTGTCCATCTGATGTTAAAATTCTTAAGTTTATCAGACATGGGCACATAAGGCGCAACACCAAGTACACCTTGCATAGAATGGGCAACTGGGGGATCCATGGAATTCAATCGAGTAGATAGCCCATTTGTGATAATCCAGGCATATCCTTCATTCATCATTCCAACATCCTTTGTTTTAACGAAGAAACGAGCAGCGAGGGAGTATGACATATGAACAACAAATACTCTAGTTTGCATTGTCATCAACTTGTAGAGCTCCGAAAGAATTCGATCATCGGTGGCTGAAGGAGAAAGGACACTTCTATAGGGTACACGAGTCTCAATTGCGGTGAAGGCATCAACCAAATAAGGTACAATTCCTTTACCATAATTAGTATTCTCATATATCAGTACAACTTCCTTCCACCTGAAGGCTTGGACAATGGAAGCAATTGCTTTTACCTGAGAGGAGTCACTAAGGGAAGCCCTGACAAAATAAGGAGTTTGAGCTGAAGACAGAGAAGGACTCGTTGCAGAGAAAGAGATAATGGGCACATGAGCTTGGTCTCCAAGATCAATCACAAAATCGGCCTGGGATGATGTTTGTGGCCCAATAATTGCTTGTACTTCTATGTTCTTTAGTAGATCAAGAGCTACATCAATAAAGAACAAGGAAATGATCTATGTTTATAAATGAAATTTTACCATAGCAGAAGGGAAAGACTAAAAATACAAGAAGGCAAATAGTAGAGGAGGAAAGAGAGAGAGAGAGAGATGTTAGTTACCCATCGAAGCAGCACGGACCACACTGTTCTTTGAATCCCTGGTGTGGAAAACCAGTCTTGTTTTGTAGAAACTGTGAGTGGCATAGAAATCAGACAAAGCCATGGAGATGCTGCTCAACCCAATTCTCCCAATCAGTTTATTGAAATTAAGAACCACCCCAACATTGAAGGGTTTGGTTGTATTTTGAGCCACACCAAATTTGCCAATGAAGAGACTCAGAGAGAATATCAAGATGAAAGGCAAAAGAACTTGGACTGAGTACTTCATCTCTAACCTCAAAAGGACTGTTGAAATCTTAAGTTCATTCAGCAATAAACTTCTCCTTTATAGGAATTTGATAGAGTACTGCTAGAGGAAAAGATTGTTGGAATATAAACCATAAAGAAATTATGAATTCTAACGAACCAAAGAATGTGTATGGGCCTTTAAGTCAATGTTCAAGCTGTTCTATTTGAACAATCTGACAGACTTGAAGTTTTTAAAGGAAAATTAGACCAAGTAGTACAATTAATAAAAGCCAATGCTAGACTTGTTTGTCGTGTAAGAAATATGCTGAAAAGTCTTTCATGACAATACTGTTATTTGCGAAGTGAGGGGGAAGAAGATCTGTCCCTAGATAAATAAAGCAACGAAACCACAGACGCGCAGAGAGAGAGAGTGATTACGTATTTAACATTTCGTACGGGTTGATCGATGTGTGTTGGCTTGCACGCAGAGAAAGCATGGAAAATTCGAATTGATCTGCAACGGATTCATGAAGGAAGAGTGTGGGTCCCATTCAACAAAGGGATGGGGAATCATATGTGGACCCCACCTACTCATCAAAATCGATGAACGAACCCAATTCATCGCCCCCCTCCCCCCAAAAAAAACTCGGCGATTCCACACATACAATCAATAAGATTGCAACGCTTCTACATACCAACATGTTCAATTCTTTCTTTCTAGGAAAATGCAAGTGTTAACAGAATTGGGTTACACCCGATCCATGCGCCCACTTGGGGCTGACATGGGGTCCATGACCCATTAAGGTTTGGAGAGCATGGCCTTATATTAGATGCTGCCAGGGTGTTTGAAAGCGCACTCCGTTGTCGTTGCCACTTATGCCAATCCCCTTGTTATTATTCAACATTAAAAAAAATGTTGGGATTTTATTAGGGTTCTTGAGGAAGAAGATTGGTGAAGGCATTCTTGAGAATCGTCGGTGATTCTAAACTCGTGCAATAAATATCAAGGGCTGTGGCTTTGCCACAAATTACCCATATCTACATATGGGATCCAACGACTAACTGCGGGGCTGTGTGTTTCTATGCAGTGTTGTGTGTGCATGATAGTGGTGGCAAAAGCGGGTATCAAGTACTTAGTATGATGTGCCCCATCTCCCCGGGGGTAGAGGCACAACAAGGAGTACCCTCGTCATTTGACTTCACTTCGAACACACATGATGCAGTTAGTACACAAAGGGGGTTAGCCAAACATGTTATCAAACAATAATGCAGAAGGAAGAATATTCTTACGTTCAACGGTAGCATCTAGTATTGAAAGCTTGACCATCAATCCCCAGCGGAGTCGCTACTGTGAGGATCCTTTCCTGGAACCACGCGTGAGGGGTGTTGGATGCGTTCCCCGCGCTTGGCTCGGATGGGTTTGGGATTATGCTCCTCGGTTGGAGAGAGAGAAGGAATGCGTTTTCTCAAATGATTATGATTTATCAGGGGATGGGGGTTATACAATTAAATGAAATGGAGTCGCCACCTAGGATTAGGGCCTAGGACCCATTGGTGTAGTCCTGCGAAGGGCTACGGGACTTCGTTTGGTCTGGTCAGAGATTCGGGGTAAGTGGTCAGGTTATGAAAGTAGGAGGGTGATAGGCACCCACCTCGCCCGGCGAAACCGATCTTTCTAATAGATGCTACTTTTTTAATATTCTTCCTTCATAAATGTCCTCCTATTCCCACATGTATAGCTAAAATGATGCACACACTGCTTAATTAAATTAACTACTGTACACTACATAGTTATAATTTAAAAGTCTACATTGTTGCAGAATTAAATGCGATGAAAAAGTTAAATACCTATATGTGTTTAAATCAATGTAATTATATAGGACGAATTGCGTCCCCCAGCTCAAGTGGGGGCAAAAGACTGGCTTTGTCCTTCATCGGACAAAGTAACTGCGTCGAGAAGCAGTTACCTGGATATCAGGCAGAATAACAACGTCTGAAAAATATTTGGGGGGTACTTACCCTGATGTCGGGAAGCGTAACGGCATACAAGTGTCGAGTGCTAAGACCTCGGATAGAATAACACCGTCGGTGAGCTTTGGAAGCTAAGCTTCTTCAAATATTGGGTAGAGTAACGGCGGACGGGCGTCGGATACTAGGACCTCAGACAGAATAACGACGTCAAAAAGTGCTTCAGAAACTGGGGATTAGGACATCGGGCAAGGGGACTAGGCCATTGAGGCTTCGGATTTTTGGACAGAACTGGGTTAGGAAAGGTGGACCCAGAGGACCCGAACTCCGGACAAAGGGACTGGGCTCGAAGGCTCAAAATCGGACAAGGGCAGAGTCCCGAAACTAGGAAAAAAGAAAAAAACTAAAAAAAAATTGAGCTTTGCGGGTCCCCCTCTCCTCCACTTGAGAGCTTGTTTGAAATGAGGGGTAGGGGGCTATTTATAGGCAAAAGTTCATCTGGCGACGCCGCCAAACAAAAAAATTTCATTTTGGGTATCCTGGCAGTGCCACGGTCGGGCACGGTGCTACTGGGTGGTGCCACATCCAAGTACGACGCTGTCGGGAGGTACTATGGCCGAGCACGGCACTGCCAG